>NC_071998.2:63220748-63523778 GCF_028885655.2 Pongo abelii
GTCTCCTCTGATTCTCTATCCCAAATTAAATAAGAGCCAGTTTTATTGCTCTTGCTAATTAGCATTTACTCCATTGTTAGAATCTCCTGTTAGGATGCCTAATGCATCACCAGGAAGCCTTTGGATGGGCCACCCTATCACAGTTTCCCACTTCCATTCTATTGTTTTTTTTGTGGCTCCTCTGCACAAAAAACAGCCTAGTGTTGCTGTCCTGAGCATGAAGGTTATTATCCAAGACATGGAGACTAGATATTCAATTGAATAACTTCTTAAGCTTTTGTTATATATTTTTTGCTATATTTATTTTATGTTAAAGTTAATTCACATTTTTGTTGAAAAAAGTTTTAATATGCAAAACTTAAAAAAGAAAAGGAAAACTATAGTCCATCACCCACGTGTAAGTTATGACTATCTTGCTGATTATTTTCCAGTCTTTGTGTGTAGTTTCATATAGTTGATTAATGTATGACTTTATATTTTTTGTTTAACATTAGAGCACAGTTTTTGCTCATGTACATAAATATTCTTTCAAAATGATTGTAATTTGTTGCAATATATCATAGTATAAATATACTGTATATACATAACTAATGTTCAACACTTAGATGGTTTCATCATTGCTTGTTAAAGTTTATCATTACATCAGATAATTTTATTACGACAGATTCTAGAAGTTTTCTTACAGAGTCAAAAAGAATAAGATTTTTAAAGCTTTTAATATGTACTGTCAAATTGTTTTTCTGAAAGGTTGTTTTTACTGTCACCAGCAGTGTATAAGAGAGCCTGTCTTGCTGTACTTTCATAGCATTGGATGACAGCATTTAAAAATGAGTCTCACTATGTTTAAAAAAAAAGGTGCTTTCTTTGTTTTATTTATATCTGGTTACTTATCCTAGTGATTATTCTGCTATTGTTGCTGAAGGGAAGTAATTGAAACCCTATCCATGCCTATGCAGAACCACTTGCCTTTCAATTTTGACCATGTGAGATGCTAATCCAATGAACATTGTGTCTCCTCTAGCCTTCATACACGGAATTCGACATCAGTGGCAATGTCCTCGCTCTGATCTTCAACCAAGGCATGATCTGGTAGGCCAGCTGTTGGACAGCTTATCACTTACAGAAAAGTCTCCCAGGTTATTTTTGCATAAAGCATTGAATCCTGGTGTTAGAGGAGAACACAATCAGTGTCTAACTCCATATTTACGTTTGTGAAGTGGATGCCTGTATATAGTTTCCTTTTCTTTCGTATCTTAAATGTCAGTCATCAAAGGTGTCTTTCTGTTTTGCAAGGCACTCCTTCATCAAATAATGGGAGTCTGTGTTCTGGTTGGCAGATTTATTTGAAGACTATATTTTTATACTTTGTGACACCAGGATCTAATATTAAAACATTAGTAATTACATTACCACATGTTAAGGATGAAATAAATTAACATAAGGCCTTTCGGAGAGACCGAGTTTATTTTGTTGTCACTACTAAATATATTTAAAATGTAACTTATAGCTACTTTTAAAAATAATACTTTATCAAATCCAATAGTTTATCGAGATGAAACACATGTTTTAGGAAGGTCAAGCTAAAATATGATCTTCAGTTTGTAACTTGTTTTATAGGGCCATTGGCACATCAGAATTATATTTTTGATGTGTGAACGGTTGTCATATCTTTTATCAAATAAAAGCATTCTCACTATAAACTTGACAGGTTAAGATGGGTCGATACAGTAGAAATCATTTTTGAGTTTAAAAACTGAATCACAACATCCGATTCATCTGAGGACCATGTGTCTTGGAAATCTGTCACTTCAGATTTCCAGCCTGCAAGCAGTTACAATAAGGCTACTTTATCCTGGGGACATGTGCCTAAGACAATATTATGCTACCAACCATACCATTGTCCTATTCACAAGTGCCAGTATACACTCAGTTTTTGAACAAGTTTCATATATTGTACAAATAGATCTGTCCTGAATTATTAAACCTTTGGGTGCTGACAGACACCGGACCCCTCTGCAAATGCTAAAACCGTCTTGCTTCTGTCACACGAAGACCACCCTCCAGGGCTCCATCGTCCTGCCATGGGATGACTGTTAAATTCCTGTGCCTGACTAGGTGAATCAATACGGAAAAGATATTATAAAAATATTGTTTCCTCCTTTGTCAGGTAGGTTTAAAAATCTAATTTTTATCCCCTTCCTTTTTAAATTTTCCAAGTATAACTCACATGTCCAGACTCACTAAGGAAGGAAATGCATCCTTCATTTTCCAAGCAGGGACGAAAGTCAAGGTGGCCCAAGGAACATCTACTGACACAGAAGTAAAGGGAGAAGCTTCTGTGGGTTCTGAGCTTTCATTTCCTGGAGTTCAATTTGCTGTCATGGCAGAAAATGGCTAACATGGCTATGGGAGTAATGAGAAACCACTCTTCTATCAGTGGCTTTTACACAAAGTGTCATAAATCCTTCAGGCCTCGTGGGTACCATTCTCGCAGACATATGCTGCACATTGATTGTGTTCTTTCAGAGTTAGGACAACAGATTGTCCTAGAAATTTGTTTTTATTGTCAGAAAAGCTGTTATAATGGCTGTCCTGCTTGGTTTCACTTGTGATTTTGCAACTATTTTAGTCCACTATTGTTCATATTGAAATTCTTAAATATCTAACATGTTTTTCCAGTTCTCTCATGGGAAGATCTATTATCAAAATCTCTGCACTGTCATTTTCTGTCTATTAATTCTTCAGACAGTGGTTAAGCTTGCTTCTGGCTAGTTTGAAGAGAATATTAGAATGGGATTGCGTTTTTTGAGTATACAAAGATATTCACACACTTTCCAAAGTTCCAGAAGCAAACCGACCATTATTCTATTATTCATCTTCACGTCAATGCTTGGCACAAATATTCTTTTCCTAACCCTAGGAGGCTGATGAGGGAGGGGGATGTCATGTAGAGGGAGGTGTGGGGCAGGTGTAATGTAAAATTAGTAGGCTGACTCTGCACAAAGGTCCTTACACACAATTGTTCCATTATTTTATGAAGCATGAGGATATAATGCCTGAGCTTAACCATTTTCTACAGAAACAATCAAAAAGGTACAGGGATTTTTTATTCAATTCCATTGGCTTGTGACTGGAGACATTGAATTACTGCTTTAGGAATTGCTGAGTAGTGGAGGTTATTTATGCAGATGTTGTTAACATCAACATTTATAGATAAAATCTATTTTGCTATGATTTGGTTGAATGATCAGTAACCTTTATTTACACACTTATTTTTTGAAATACACATGATGGTTTCTGTGCTAATATTTTTAAATGATGAAAGCACATAATATCTTTATCATAGCAGGATATTGAGAAATGGCAGAGAACACACAGTGAAAGAGAAAATGAGTTTTGGACACTGCTCCAACACTGCTTCATTGGGTACTCTCCGGCCAGGTTTATCACCTTTTTTTCTTCACTTTCTCAGTTGATCAGATGTGAATAATTTACCTGACATGTACATGTCGCTGAAGTAATAAGGAGAGTTAAATAAAAGAAGCTTTCATTTTCTTTGATCTTCCTGGAAGAAAAGAATTTTATAAGGCTAAAGTGTTACAATGATTTTTACTGACAGATGATGGGATCATGCCTGGGTAAGGGACTTAGTGAGCCGAGCTGATTAGTGATGCATGAGCAAAGATAGGATGAGCATTAACATTCAGATATTATTATGCCAGGACTTATTTTTCTAGGTTATGTCTCTTGAGTTATTTGTTCAAAATGTCTTTGTGATATTTATTTTGAAATTTTGAAATTTATTTATAGATGCATACACAAATAATAAGCAACATGCAAACAATGTGCATGTATATAGGTACAAATATATGTGGTTTTAGGCAAGTCTCGATTTTGAATTACATGCTAAATTATGTTTTAGAATTGATCAGGTTATGCAACAATGAAACAACCTCAAAATCTTAGCAGCTCATAAAAAGAACATGTTCAGTGTGGGGTGGAAGAAGAGCTTTGCTCTTAGAACTTACCTTCACTTTAGAGACCCAGACTGATGGAATAGGATCCATCTGAAACATTGCTATCACACTAGCAGAGAATGAAGAGAAGGAAAAACCACACAGGGCTTTTAAAGTTTCTACCCAGCAGTAAGGACCTAATTTCTATTCATACTTTATTGGCCAAAACAAGTGATGTCGCCATCTGATTTTTAGAAAGACTCAAAGTGTATTACATCAACAAGTATTGGTATTGTGGGATATAATCTAGTGCTTTGCAATTCTAACCCATTAGCTGGAACTATCACTTGCTTACTTGCTCACTTTTTTGGCGTTCTCTCTCTCTTGCTGTCCTGTAACAAAAGTATACTGTATTGTTTTAAAATCTATCCTCTCATTAGAAAAAAATAGTTTAACTTCCTACAAAGTCTTTGTTCAATTCATTATAGTAAAATACCATTCATATCTATTGTCTGAAATCTTGTCAACAGGACAGCCCAAATTGTGACAATATTCCACTTTTCAAAGAAATGAGTTAACTTTGGGTTGGCAAAAGTTCAATTATAGCAGAAACGAATTTCTTCATCTAAATTAAAAATGTCTCTATAATGAACCAAATTTACGTTGGATTGGCTAAACAACTATTGAGGAAGTACAAAATGCTAAACCTAGCAAGAGATGTTGAGGGCTTCATTATAGATAGGACAGTTTAAAAGACAGGGCTCCCCTTACATTTTTAAAATACGTGCACATGTATCTTCTTTTTGATTTTGAAATAATAAATTGTTGTTTGTATTGATTCATGGTGCTAATGAATTTTCTCATCCAAGAAGAGTGAAACTTATTTTGTTGAAATAATCAACTAAGCCATCAAGTAAAAGTGACCACACCTAAGTGGTTCCCACCTCAAAGCAGTATTTTAAAATAGTTACACAAACTCAGATGCGCAAAGCAGAGAATTCCCGAGACGAGCTAAAGTAAGAAAGTAAACCGACAAACTAAATTTAAATAAATGTGTGGAATTTTCATCTCAAAAACCTATAAGCTAGTTATAAATTTTCAATAAAACCCTATTTTAGGAGGCATAAATACATATTGCAATTGGCTTTAAAACACTGTATCACCTACAAAGAGAAAATGATCAACATCAGAAAGAGAAAATTTATTTTAATTTTCTTCTTTCATTAAGCAAAAAATTTTCTTCAGTTGTACAGTCAGGGCCCACTGCAAACTTGACCTCCTGTCATTAAGCAAAAACTAATTATTCATGACAAAAGTGATTAATTCAAATGTACAGTTTATTTGAGTAGAAGAAGTGATTTTAAAGGTTAATTATTTTTAATAAGATATTTATAGATATATCAGTCAATGATACAAGTATTGGGGAAGGTTTATTTTAGAATTAGAAGAAAGAAGTAAAACAATTGTAAATATTATTTACTCTGTTGTAGTTTAAATTCACTAATGATAGTAGGTATAGTTAGTTAACAGCATCCTTTCTATGAAATAATTATGATATGCAATTCCTATAATAATGGGGAAAGTGGCAAAATGTGTTTAGAAGTTGGAAATAGATAAGTGCAGTTTATTTATGAAAAGGGTTTGTGTGGTTGAAAGTGGCAGTATATTTTCTGCCTTTGGAAAAGAAGCATGATGTCAGATAAACAGGTGCAGTGTGACTTTGTTATGGAGTAAAGACTCAAAAGTGAGCAGAGTTCTGTTTTCTTTCTAGGATGGGCTCCTTCTTTGCTCCCAGCCTCCCAGGCATCAATATCCTTCGACTCCATACATCCATGTACTTCCAGTGCTGGGCCGTTATGTGCTGCAATGTTCCTGAGGCCAGGGTCTTCAAAGCTTCCAGATCGAATAACTTCTACCTGGGCATGCTACTGCTCATCCTCTTCCTGTCCACCATGCCTGTCTTGTACATGATCGTGTCCCTCCCACCATCTTTTGACTGTGGTCCCTTCAGGTCTCTTGTTTTTGAAATTTGACTCAGGCATGGTGTTCTTTTGGGGGTGGAGGTGGGAATGGCCATTCATTGTATAAGCTATTTTTTTCCCCCAAACAATGACATTTTTGGTTGGTGGAAATGAGATCCCGGCTGGGTGCAGTGGCTCATGCCTGTAATCCCAGCACTTTGGGAGGCTGAGGCAGGCGGATCACCTGAGGTCAGGAGTTCCAGACAAGCCTGGCCAACATGGTGAAACCCAGTCTCTACTAAAAATATGAAGAAAAAAAAAATTAGCCGGGTGTGGTGGCGGGTGCCTGTAATCCAGTTACTTGAGAGGCTGAGGCAGGAGAATCACTTGAGCTCAGGAGGCAGAGGTTGCAGTGAGCCGAGATGGTGCCATTGCACTCCAGCCTGGGGGACAAGAGACAAGCTCTGTCTCAAAAACAAAAAAAAGAAAAACCAAAAAAAAAAAAGGAAAAGAAAAGAAAAGGAAAAAAAAGAAATGAGATCCTTTGGGTATTCAGGTTCAATAGGTGACATGGAGATTCTTAGGCAAGTTCTATCTATTTCCTCATTTGGGAATCATAAAAGAGAAAATACTTTATACTTTTCCAGGCTCTGCCTGGGTAAAACACATATGGTGAATCTGAGCTGTTTCCACTTTAGGGGACAGCTAAGAGCAAGGTCTGATGACACTGGTCTGGATGTGAGTTTGCCTGACTCTGGGTCATCACATCCAGACATGGTCAGCTATCACTACTTCTCTTGTGCATCACTACCTTAAAAAGAGAGAGAGAGAGAATACCCCACACTCTACCTAGGAAAGAGAATTATTACTAAATACTAATGAGCATAAATTCCTCCTTTATGTTGTCAGGCCCAAGTTATTTAATTAAAGTCAAAAGGTTCATTGCTGGCAGACTAAGTGTATAAGAGACATTTTCACTCTAACAGCAGTCTGAGTTATTGCTTTGCTAGAAACCAAAAAAATGTGAAGCCAGCTGATTGAGTTAAACTAGCTGGACCTCTATATACTCAGAAAACTGATGTTGAGAAGCTCTGTTAATTCCATTGTGTGTGTGTGTGTGTGTGTGTGTGTGTGTGTGTGTGTGTGTGTGTGTGTGTTTCCAAGTGGGCTGAAATAAATAATGCAGACAGTGACATCTGGAGACTAAATATGAAATTACAGTCTTGATGGGACATTCGTCTCAATAAATCCCTAACCAATCTCAGAGTACAAAGTTCAAGGAATATGCCATTCAAAGGCTTTAGTTAATTGCAAATTATTCACACTACTTATTATCCAGGATAAGTTTAGGTGTGCATTAAGCTATTAATTGGAAGTTGTTCCTTCTCAGTAAAACATAGCAAAGGACCTTAGCTTCCTATAAGGGAAACCACACAATGTAAACATGGATCTCCACAGATGCATTCAGATTTACAATACCTCTTAGACATGAACAATAGTTGCACAATTTCAGCTTCTTAAGCCCTAACTCTTCTGGCTTTCTTAATTGGCAAACTTAGGCAAAATTATGGAATGTAAAGTATTATTTTGAAATCAGGGAAATTTATTTTTCTTTATTTTTAAAATTATTTATTTATTTTTTAATTTCCTTAGGTTATTGGGGAACAAATAGTGTTTGGTTACTTGAGTCAGTTCTTTAGGGTGATTTGTGAGAAATCAGGGAATTTTAAATATTTTCAGTGGAGTACTGGGAAGGAGTATCTCTATGCTATTTAGATGTTTTTTCATGTCAGTTTCCTCACTTTGGAGCCAAAGGATGTTTACATTGTTTATTTGTCTGGACTTAAACGTTTTAAAGGATTGTCCTGCTCTAGAAATGAGGTGAGAATGCTCGTATTAGTGGGTACCTCATAGCTTGTCATCTTTATGAACCCTGAGTTTTAGGTGATTTGCTTAACCTTCCTGGTGAAGGTTGTCTGATTCTATCTGGATCCTGGGCAAGCAGCAATTTAGGAAATATAAATTTGAACTAGGTTACTGGAGGTCACAGTGATGGCTAGTTGCTCTCCAGTGTAGGGAAGTTTTCAGGTAAGATGGCTATAGTATATTTATCCATTCAGTAAGGCAATTTGATGAGATATTCTAGCTTGTCTGGTTTTATAAGACCTGGCTAGAGAGGGTAAATTTTCCAAGAAATTATTCCAATAGGCTAGTAAGTGGATTTATGGTAAATAGTTGACAATTTAAAGATGTCCAGATGAAGGCAATTCTATAGCATTTCCTGACACCTGATGCTTCCTCCCACCTATGTCAATAATTCTGAACAATTTATAGTTCTCTAGGTTTTTATATACATCCCTGCTTACATTATGACAATTTTATTTTTCACGTATTTTCATCTTATTGCAAAGATAATATGTGTTTATGCTAGAAAACCTAAACATTGTAGAAATATTTTTACATGAAAAGAAACATGGCCCATAATCTTGAAAACCTGAAATAACAACGTTTTAGCATTTTATATTCTGGTTTGCCTTTTATGCATAATTTTTCATAACTGAGCTTGTACTGACACAGGATGTTTCTCAGCCCCTTCGCTGGACTCACAGAGGGGCGCCCTGTCTACTCGGCCTGCTGTGCTTAACCCCTTGTGGGAGGAAGCACGTGGGCAAGCGAGTGCTGGATCTGGCCAGACACGCCGGGCACTGACACAGGAGCAAGCTCCATGTGGGGCCCGTGGCCAGACGAGTTGTGTCACCTTGAAGAGAATGCAATGGTGCCCAAGTGCTTATGACCCCAAAGCCCCAGAGGGGGTGTTACAATGCTTCCTGAGTTCTACCATCCTCAGCCTGATGGATGGCAGTGTGTTAGCAGCTCAGTTGGCCCCTTGCCTCGTCACATGGGGCAGCTGCCCTCCACTGGAGAGGGCAGAGGGCCAGTGTGACAGCCTTTCCTGGGTACCCGCATTTGGTGGGCCCCGAGCTCTTGTCCAGCATCCAAGAAGAATGAGGTCACATGGATTATTGAAAGATGGTGAAGGAGGAGAATTTTATTGAGTAATGAAATTGGCTCTCAGCAGAGAGGGCAGTTGGAGAGGGGCCAGGAAGAGCAGGTCGTCTTCCCCAAAGTCAGGTTGTCTCTTCCCCAAAGTCAGGCCATCTCTCCCCTCTACCAACTGAGTCTGCGGTCTTATAGGCACAGGATGGAAAGTGTGTGCTGATTGGTGTATGAGTATGCAAAAAAGGTTAAAGTGAAGATATCACTCAAAGGTAGACATGACAGTGTAGAAAACCAATTAGGAAAGGGTAGGTATATGTAAAATAGGTGAAGGGTGGGGATGAATCAGAGGAAAGTGCACCAAACAGGAAGACAAGTTCTCAATCCAGTCTGAGGATTTAACTTCGGGGCTGGCTTTCAGGCTTTAAACTGTCTTTGGCTTACAGGTGGCATTTCACCAGGTACCTGCCCCTATCTGCCTAGGCATTTGGCTGACTCCTGTTGCTATCAGTATACTAGGTGCAGATTTTTTAGTATTAAAAGTTAAAATTATATTGTGAGGCTGCTACTATATTTGTCATTTGCAATCAGGCTTTATGCGTCTATTTTTCTTAATAGTTTAGCTGACTTCTAGAGATTGGGGATACAGCAGTTTCATCTCTGTGGGTCTAGGACACAGTAAAGTGGTGGTCAATAATTTGAATGAATGAATGAATAACGACTGCTTATTGTGCACTAAGCACTAGAGGAGACGCAGGGTTAAGTCCATGCATTAAGCATTGATTCTGGTCCTGTGGCATTTATCACCCAGCTGGGAAGACAGGCCTTCTCATAAGCTGTTCTAATCTAGAGTGGAACTATGCCTACAGCAGGACTATGGGTTGACACAGACAACTGGAAAACAATTCTGAGAATATTGTGTAATAGCACACTTTGGCTAACCTGGCAGGAGAAGGCATTGCCAGGGACGTGTAGACGCTTCCATAATTTTTATGTAATTAAGATATCTGGACTCTTTTCTTTGGTAAAAGGCCTGACCTGAAAAAGGTACACAAGAATCCTCAGGGACTCAGCAACTTTGCTTTGAGTCACACTGGATGCTGAGAAGGCCTTTGTGGGTAGGGATAATTTCATAAGATTTGAATTTCCCCACTCTAACTACATTCATCAGCTATGACCTGAGATGCTGGAGAAGGGAGGATAGATGGTCTTATCTTTTTTGGTACTTTTAATTTATCTGCTTATCCTGTATTCCATCTGGCTGGGGCTGCATTGGGGGGTATGAACAATTAGAATGGAATGGTGAAAAATAAAACTTATTGGAGTAGGGAGTTATAATCTTATATTGCTTGTAAGCTTCATTCCCTCTTATGTATCATAAGTCTTGAAAATTAGGGTGTAGATCTTTAATTTGTGAAGCAAAACTTGTACCTCTGTAGTCCAACGACTACTGACAAAATACTTGGAGTCACTCTGTCTGCTGGAAGATAGTATTGGTTAGACCAGGAGAAAAAAAACATAATCTGGGACTTGTGTGTCATTGTTATTTAGTAGTTGAAAATGCTTAAAGATTAAAATGCAAAAGCAAAACTAAACATTGTATTAAATGTTGCACCAACATTTATTCTGATGATGCATACAATTTGGTGAAACCCAACCCAAATCTCTTCTGAAAATTACATCTTTTCATAGTAAAATCAGTATGCATATACAGAGAAAATAATGGTGTAGTGAATATTTTGAATATTATGGTACAATTCTAGCTATTCCTTAGTAAGTCAAGACATCTTGTTCTCATTTTTCTAGTTTATAGGAGCTGATACTTGCCTTCATGGATCTGAGCAGTGGAGCTAAGCTGGTATTCATTAGGGCCTATCCAGGAGAAGAAACTGAGAGGGAAAGAACCCATGATTTGGTGTGGTTACCTTACCTATTAACATATCTGATGAAGGAAGTCTGGTGGAAAATGAGGTGGAAGCTATTGCGTGGAAAGAGATATTGGATTATATATGGATTTTATTCCACTGGGCTATTCCTTGCTCTCATTTCCAAGGCTAATTAAAAATTGAGTGCACTATTTACTTAGCTCAAAAAGAGTGTTCTCCTACAAGAGCAGCTGACTGAGAGGCAGACTTATGAGCTATTTACAAAATATATTTCAATCAAAATCTTAGAAATACAGTTTTTAAAAATCTTCTCCTAAATATGTGGTTAATTTCCTAACTGCTTTGACTATATGTTTATATTGGGATCATATTTCTCGTATCTTACCCATATATTGGCTACATGAGGTCAAAGTGTCAGCAGTTGTAGCTAAACATCAGATTCCTAATCTGAAAGAGGACCTAAGCAGTAATTGAGAAAGATTTCCAGTTTTCTTGCTTTAACCATGGTTTTTCCATATGTTCTTAATAAACTTATCTCCCCCTTTTTAATTCCCCCAGTGGCAAAAATAGAATGTTTGAAGTCATTGGAGAGACCCTGGAGCATGATTTCCCAAGCTGGATGGCGAAGATCTTGAGACAGCTTTCGAACCCTGGGCTGGTCATTGCTGTCATTTTGGTGATGGTGTATGTGCTTTTCCTCCTCATAGAAAGAGCCTTTGTGATGTTCTTCCTGGCTGCTTTTACATTTCAGCTTTTTCAGCTCTGTCTCACTCTCCCTAAGGGTTCTGCTGTAACCTATCCAAATTCAACACTGATTACATGGTGGTGAGAGGCTAAAATTCATGAGCCATATTCTGATCCTATTGGATGTAATTCACAGCCATCTGCATCTGTCTTTGCTTCCCCAGGATTATAAGATTTGTTTCCAAGTAACCACAATAATTATCCGTAAACAGCTAAAGCAAGGGAAACATAAATGCTAAATGCTAAATCTAATCAGTACATTGAGCTTTCCCCCAACAACCCGGCCTCCACCTCTCGTTCCATAAAGCAGATGGCAGTGAATATACAGAAATAATGATCCTCTAAGTTAATATTCCTCTTGGGGGCCCTATAGACTATATTTTAGGGGCAAGGGCTTAAAGGGTCTCAAAAATTTCACCGTCCTTGTTGTTAGAGGGTCGTCAATAACTGTGTGTTCATGATAATAGAATCAGAGGACCAGAGGATCTTGAGAAGTTCCTGTAGTCTGTCCCTTCAAAGTCAGAAGTGATTTCCAAAGGGGAACTTGTCAGATGACTTTTGTTTTCACATAACTTTCATTGGCTTCTGACTCTTGGCCATCACAGATAAACTTAGATTCTAAGTAAAAGTATAAACTTGCTGTGGGAGAGCCAAAAGCAGCGTCCATCTCTTCCTTTCAGTCCCTGAGTGCCTCCTACATAGAATGTCTGGAGCTGCCACGACTCTCAGTCAGGGGGTAAATATTAAACAACCCCAGGGACATTTTAAGAACAAAGTTGATGCAAAGGATTTGGTTCATTTAAATAAAGGTAAAACGAGAAAATCTCAAGGAGAAAACTCCCAGTGGTTTGCAGTAAATGAGCAGGGATTCTGATCCAGTTATTGTCATGATCACAAGCCACATAAAGTAGTGAGGGCAGGTTTATCTTCTTCAATTTTATAACTTAAGAAATTGATTTACAGAAAGAAAGTGATTTTCCCTAGACAAGAGAGAGAGTAAAATGGTCATAGAAGGACCTAAAGCAGATCCTTTCACAGTAAATCCAGTGCTCACTTCTTTATACCACGAGGCTTTCTGTGAAGGAGAGCTAATAACCTGTAGGGATAATTAAACAGTAAATCAGATTACCATTATATATTACATAACCTTGATAATGGGGTGCTGTTAAGAATCTGATAGTAAGTCTCTGGCACAGATGCATTAGAAAATGACCTACTGAATGCAGCATGTTTCACCAGATGGCCTTTGAAACAATTTTCTTTCTCTACATGTCCATGATACAGTGGCTTCTGAAAGCACGTTAATCAGTATCCTGTGGCCTTTGAGAGTCAAGGCCCTTTAGTGGTATGAATGAGGTGTTGTTTAAAACACACACACACACACACACACAATGTAAATGTCAGATTTCGTTACCATATTCTTACTTTATTAGGAGACATGTTTATTTTTAAGTGAAGGAGTGGCATTGTTCAAATGCCTTAATCCAAAGATTTAGTAATCAGTCCTAAGAGTGTTTAAAAGGAATTAACACTGCCTTTGTTTCAGGTACTATTTACACACTGACTCGTTTAATTTCCATAACAGCCTTGAGAAGTTGGCTTCATTAATCATACTGTCAATAACACATTGAAATTCTGCCCCAAGTCAAGTGACTAATAAGTGGAATTTAAACTCATGTCTTCTCCTTATTTCCTACACTTACTTGCAGCACCAAACAGGGATCAGAATCAGTGGGAATTTTAGATGGGCTGAAAGCCACTTGTCCGAGGTGGTATAGACCCAGGGTCAGCACACTTTTCCTAATTCGAGGGCCAGAGGCAAATTAGGCCAAGAGGCAAAATTGAGGCTCTTAATTAAGTAATTACTAATATAACCGTTTAAAAGACAGAAAAACCATTCTTAATTCATGGGCCATACAAAACAGTCTGGCAGTCATCTTCAGCCTGCAGGACCTCGTTTGCTTTGATCTGGACAGCCTGGAGGAAAGCTGGCCCCATGCAAGTGTCAAATAGATGTACGGAAAGGTTGATTGTGGCTCTGAGGTTCTGATTTAAAACCCAGATTTTAGCTTATTACTGAGTATATTTTTTCAAATTCTGAGATCTCATCTTCTATTTATGGGGCCCATACAATTGGCTTTGCTTTTTATTACCTTCAATTAGAGAATTGTACTAGTATTTTGAATTTCCCCCAATGGATTATATTAAATCAACCTGGATGGCTTTTGGGTATCTAAGCAGAGTTCAGGTTAGTTCTCTGAAGGCAGTTTCATTCCTTTGGAGACTAGAAAAAGATTTGTGAGGAATACTTATTTAACGTGAATTACAAGGCAGAAAATCATGGTGGATAAATAGAGAATTCCAGAACTTGAAAAGACTTGTGAAATCTTTGAGTTCATCTTCTAAATCCAGGAACTTTTCTAAGAAAATCCTTATAATACACACCACACACAAACACACACACACACACAAACATTTATTGAGCACCTATTTCATGCCAGACATTGCCCTGCATGCATTTATGTATGTAATTTTAAACTCCCATCACTCATGTAAGAGATAAACAAACTCAGCCAAACCGTATCAATAATTGTGTTGCTAGCACCAGATGGCTCATAAAGGATACTGTCTTTCATTCTGGGGAGTAGAGGAAATGTGTTCAATATCCAGTTATTTGCAGCAAAGAGTAATATAAGTTACCTTTTTTACTGCATTTTTTCTTTGTTTGTTTGTTCATTTTGCCTTAAGTGAAGATAAGCATATTTATTTTTACAGAATTGTCTGGCTAGAATTTGCCCTTTCTAGAATGTAAATGTCATTTAAAATCCAAGAATATTCCTTTATACAACATTTTCTTTTTGAGGGAGAAAGAAATGCAAACAATACATTCTATGGAAAAAATTCCGTGTTGGTTATCTATGCCTATGAGGATTATATTCTTAGCTGCAAAGGCCAAAGGACGAAATCTAAGGCAGAAAGTCGTTTTCCTTTTTGTTCAGCATATTCCCTAAGCCGCAGTAGGTTTTCCATTTTCTGGGATGCCATCGCCATCCATTTAAAATGCTACTTTCAATTCCAGTTTAAACTGATGTTAATACATTTCCAGGAAAAAGCTAATATTAGGCAGTGTGAAATAGCAGACAGAACAGGCTGTGGATCAGGAGCCTTGGGCCCCAACTTTCCAGCTTCACCCCAGCTTCATCCCTATGTCATCCTGAGTGTATCTCTTTACCTCTCTGGACCTCAGCTTTTATCTATAAGACAAGAGATTTAGAGTAGAAAATAGCTTAATGTTCATTCCCATGCTGATATTTCATAATTTACTGAATACGAATTTAAGAAGTATCTTGGGGAACTGAAATATACCTTACATTGTATTTTTTTTCTTTTTAATTTAGTTTGGCCATCTATTATCTCAATGCTACTGCCAAGGGCCAGAAGGCAGCAAATCTGGATCTAAAAAAGAAGATGAAAATGGTAAGATACAATTTATTTCATAGAAATATTATCATTATTAATGTCAAGTAGTAGAAAACACTGAGAAATCTAATTTTTTTCCCTTATTTTTTATTGTGTAGCAAGCTTTGGAGAACAAAATGCGAAACAAGAAAATGGCAGCTGCACGAGCAGGTTGGAGATATGTTTATGTTTGTAATTTTTCTTTTTCTTTCTTTTTTGTTTTTTTTTGCTTTTTCTCCACTGGATGGTGAGTGACATTATTGCCGTGAGCGAGTCGTTCCGCAATCCTTACCTTCCACCTTTTTAGCCCTTCTCAGGCATCACATCCAGGGGATTTGGTTGTTATCTAATGAGAGGAAAAAAAGAGAAATGAAAATGTGGGCATGTAAACTTGGCAGTAGTGATTTTTAAAAGTGACCTTGAAAATGCACAGAAAATGAAGAAATCCCCCATATAGTCATATACAAACAGCAGATACAAATGCGGATGCTCTCCTGCCCATGTTGACTATTCTCATACATGGAAGGATATGGCGAGAAGATCCCAAGAGGGTCCTCTGGACTTTCCACCACTGATTGCCAGAAGCCCTTTCTAATCCATTAAACTTTCTTTTTTAAAAAACTTCTTTAATTTTTAAAATATTACAGTAAAGCCAGCTTCTAGTTGCCAAAATTAATAATATGCTTTGAGTTCCCCAATGGAAAGGTGATACCTAAGAACTTTAGTGAAAACCTTTTCCAACTTTGTCCTCACTCCTAACTTTAAAACTCTTTACATTAGTAGGACTGTTTCCCCACTGCAAGTAATAAAGCACTCAAATTGGTTTAATTAAGAAAGAGTAATTTATTTGACCACACAAATGCAGGGAAATGGTATGTATGGCTTCAGGCCACTTTTTTTTAAAGTATATATATATTTTTTATTATACTTTAAGTTCTAGGGTACATGTGCACAACGTGCAGATTTGTTACATATGTATACATGTGCCATGTTGGTGTGCTGCACCCATTAACTCGTCATTTACATTAGGTATATCTCCTAATGCTATCCTGCCCCCAGCCCCCCACCCCACAACAGGCCCTGGTGTGTGATGTTCCCCTTCCTGTGTCCAAGTGTTCTCATTGTTCAGTTCCTACCTATGAGTGAGAACACGTGGTGTTTGGATTTTTGTCCTTGCGATAGTTTGCTGAGAATGATGGTTTCCAGCTTCATCCATGTCCCTACAAAGGACATGAACTCATCATTTTTTATGGCTGCATAGTATTCCATGGTATATATGTGCCACATTTTCTTAATCCAGTCTGTCATTGATGGACATTTATGTTGGTTCCAAGTCTTTGCTATAGTGACTAGTGCCGCAATAAACATACGTGTGCATGTGTCTTTATAGCAGTATGATTTGTAATCCTTTGGGTATATACCCAAAGGATTTTTTTTTTTTTTTTTTTGAGACCTGGTCCGGCTCTGTGGCCCAGGCTGGAGGACAGTGGTATGATCTCGGCTCACTGCAGCTCCAACTTCCCAGGCTGAAGTGATCCTTCCTCCTCAGCTTCCTGAGTAGTGGGGACAGTGCACCACCATGCCTGGCTAATTTTTAATTTTTTTGCAGAAGTGAGGTCTTGCTAAGTTGCCCAGGCTGCTCTCAAACTCTTGGGCTCAAGTGATCTTCTCTTTTTGGCCTCCCAAAGTATTGGGATTACAAGCATGAGCCACTGTGCCCAGCCTTCAGGGCACTTTTTATTCTAAGTTTAGAACAGGGTCAGGTCTGAGCCCACCTCTCTGTGAATCTCTTAAGCTAAACTTCTTTCACATTGGCTGACCTTTATGGCAGCAGGAATGGATGCAGCAACTTCCAATGCCATGTCCTTAGACTGTAAAACTTTCCTAGAAATTCCTCAACCTCTCCTCCTTTCAGATTGGCCCCATATGGGTCATGTGTCCATCCTTGTGCCAGTCACTGTGTCTGAGTAAGGTAAGTTACTGAAGTCAGTCAGGACCCACCCTTGGAGCTGGGATTGGTCTGTTTTCCTGACACATGAAACGCACTGGGGAGGGCACACCTACCTAAGAGAAGGGGAAAAGGATGCTGGGTGTCCTCAAACAACAAATGTTCAAAACTTGGTTTTGTTGCCTTCTTTATGTTATCTTTATTGTTTTAAATGATAATATAATGCTATAGCATGCTATTCATCTGATATTTTTTCCATAATGTGTATGGCCACCCAGTAAACACCTACTGAATATCTACTGAAAAATGAGGAACTATTTTATTGGAAAAATATAAAATATTCATCACATAAGCAATAATGTATAAATGTTACAAAAAAGTAGTACATTCATTCTGCCTTGTTTAGAATATGTGAAGCCTTTGCAAACTAAGAAACATGGAAATATTTTGAACATTAAAATGGTAAATATTATGGGAAAGTAGAGCACATTTGGACAATACAGATTTCTGGCCACCTCATTCAGAACCATTAAGCACACTGAAAGCTACGTTTTTATTTGCTTCCTGTTCATCTTCTCTCTCTCTCCTTGTTTTTTTTTTTTTTTTTTTTTTTTTTCTGTTTTGTGAACAGCTGCAGCTGCTGGTGGCCAGTAACAAGTATCCTGAGAGCCCAGAAAAGGTACATTTTGCCTTGCTGTTTAAAAGTAATGCAATATGTGAACACCCAGAGAACAAGCACTGTGGAACTGCTATTTTCCTGCTCTACCCTTGATGGATTTTCAAGGTCATGCTGGCCAATTAAGGCATCATCAGTCCTGCCTGAGCGACAGGAATCTAAACCTTATTCCAAGTCAGAAACTATTTCTGCGCAGCCACTCTCTCCCCTGCTCCATTTCATGACTTTTTTTTTTTTTTTGAACAAATTGAGTTTAGAAGTGAGTATAATCCAGCAATACAGTATACTGGTTTAGTTGGTAGGTTAAATAAAAAAATTTTTTTCATATGAACTTTCATTTTATATGTTTCTTTTGCCTTAGTTTCCTTAAACTGAGAGCAGAAATATTTCACCCTTTTTCCTCTAAGTTCAGAAATATTTGCAAAAAGTACTCATTGTAATCATTCATTAACTCACTTTTTGAAACCAATACCTTATGTTCTCTTTTTTTCTACCTGTCTCCCCAACCATGTGCCCCACAAATATATTCCTAAAACCTTTGTATTTGGTGCTGGATTCAGTATGAAAAGAAATAGGGTTTTTAGAAGAAAAAAAAATCCTATATGAATTGGGGCCTGGATAGCACTGAGTTGAAGATCTTGAAGATCTCTTACTTTGAGAAGGTATGCGAGTCTTATACAACCTAGCTTTTTATGAGATAAAATTAAAAAAAAAAAAAGGAAAGACATCTTAAATGACTGTTGTTCTCTCACAGTCTGCTCATTTGTCTTCCAATGATCATGTTATCAGTGGTGAATCCATACAGGTCTGCATCAAACTTGATACGATTCTTGCCTCCTTGGAGGGAAGAATTCAGCTGAGGGGCAGAAGTAGGTTTATGGCAGAGGGAGAGACTGAGGCAAGTTTTAGAGCAGGAGTGTAGGTTTATTAAAAAGTTTTACAGCAGGAACAAAAGGAAATAAAATATACTTGGAAGAGAGCCAAGTGGGCAAATTGAGAGTTCCAAGTGCCCTGTTCAGCTTTGACCTGGGGTTCTATACACTGATATGGGTCTGGAGTTTGCATCTCTCCTCCCTTGATTTTTTTGGCGGATGGGCTGTCCGTGTGGATCGTGGCCTGCCAGCAGTTGGAAGGAGCTATGTGTACAATGTGTTACTGAAGTTGTGTGCATGCTCACTTGTGATGTTTTCCCTTACCATTCAGCATTCCTGGAGGAAGGTCGTATACCAGTTAAACTCTGCCATTTTGCTTAGTGGGCATGCTTGAGCCCACTCGCCCAACTCCTAAATCTCCAGCTCAGGTGTTTTCTATCTATTGGGAGACTGTCTTTCCCTAGCACTGGTTGCCACCAATTATTATTTTAGAGAGATAGTTTAACCACCACCTGACCATCACCTAATGGTCACCTGACATTCCTGTGAGATGGGTGGTGGGGGGGCCTCTCTTGCCCTGCTTATGTTTTTATGTTTGCCTAACTATCTACTCTAACAGTCATATCCTGTAAGCTTAGATTCTAATGTTCTATAATTTTTTTCTTTGCTTTTTTTGTTAAGGTCAGGAAAACACACTTCTATTGGGGGCCTTAATTTATAGATATGTTTAAGCATTATTATGGATTTACAGTTTGAATTGACTTTGAGCAGTAACACTCAATACCTTCACTAGCCTTGTTGTGTGACTTTAATTGCATAGCCTAACTCAGTGTGCCTTTCCAAAGCTAAGCCAATTTGCTTGCCATTCCCTGCAGTTGACTTGCTAATTTTTATTATTCTGTCTCTGAGTTTCTCATTCTTTTCGATCATCAAAAGGCAGCCATAGAATAATCGCACTGTTTCCCTGCCAGTTCTAAACTTTATTCCTCTGCTTATCTTTTTCAGATTGACTTCCATTCTCAATCTTATCACTCCCTTTTTAGGATTCCTTGGGCTCTTATGTCTTTAATTCAGAGTCTATTATTTATGTTGATTTTCATGTGACTTGTAATGGTTCCTTATTATTTTTTGAATGCATGGATTATTTTTCTTGTCCTGACTGTAAATTCTCTGTGAGCAGGGGTTATATCTTCTAACTCTTTTGTATGCCTAGTATAGTGCTGTGCACAAGTAGGCACTGAATAAATGCTCATTAATTAAATTGAATCAATTTAACTTACAGCAATTGTGTTATGAGATAAAAACTTCTGTTACCTGCATGAAAAAATTTTACTATGTGTAAGAAATGGATTGTCTGTTGATAGGCTGAGTTTATTGTTTAATTAGATTATAATGCAGATGAGTAAATAAAGCTAGTGTTTATTTCTACTTGGATCATTTTTGCACTGTGTAGTAGTAAGATTAGCAAATTGATTTATTGTTTTGTCACATTTACAATGTGGATTGCACTTCCTTCTCTTGATCTACGTCACAAAGATGATGAGAGATGACAAACTGTTCCCCAAAGACATTCATCTCCTAAAGGCAATGTACTTTTAGAATGAATGTTCACGTTATAAACATTCAGACATGATATGCCGAGTTTCAATATTTCCATAAATTAAAAAATATGTTGGATTTTTATAGCACCTACTCACCTGATTTAAGTTAAGCAGCTTTTGAAATTTTAACCTTTTCAGTCTCCAGAGAATTGTTGAAAATATTTTCATGTTATATGGACAAGAATCTGAAACATGAAGACCACTTTCAAAGCCGTTTTATGGCTATTCAGAGAATAGCCTTCCACTAGGATGATCTGATTGCTATTATTTATTTCTGTATCTTCATTTCCATATCTAATAATCAAAGCTATTGGAGAAATTTAGAAGGTAAAGAAGCAAACAAAAATCTAGACTTCACCTTTTATTCTTTCTGAGAACAATAAAAAAGGTCCGAGAAATATGTGCAAAAACTAGATTTACTTATTTAAGAGCTTTGCTGTTCACTTGAAAAACAAAGAACTGCATTTCAACACATTCTTTGAATTATTTGTTTAGGCTTCTCAGAGGAACACATAGTTTAAGCTTTATCAAGGGGTTTATATTAACAAAATTTTGACCTGAGCTATGTTTTCCTATCTTGATGAATGTCTACAAGTATGAGAGCCAGAAATATAACCAAAAGAATAAGTAAGCAGGATTTCAAAAACAAGAGACTCAAGAATGAGATTTGCATGTGTTCACAGCTCTCAATGCGCATATGCACTTGCATTCTTGGAGGAGACTTTGAGACCTAACCTTGATGTTAAAAAAAAAAACCCACAAAACTGTAGTCATAGCCTTAATTCCCATATAAGTCCTGTAAGAAGGAAATGCCATTACATGATGGCATCAGGAATTCTTAAGCCCCTTCATGAGCTATCTTTTTCTTGAAGTTCTTTTGTAACAGATCACTTTGGCTATTTGGCCTCAAATGGTCTGGTTGCCTTTTCCAGGACTGATTTTGATGACTCAGCAGTTATGAATAATGAAAAAATGTGTACATAAAATGCTTGTCCTCTTCTGACAAGTTAGATGTTGTATTACACACATTTTCTTCACATATACCACAAAGAAGTTTCCATACAAATCCTATGGTTATTTAAAAATTTATAAAATGGTATATATTAATGACAGCACATTTGGAAAATGTTAATGAAATAAAAATGTAGAAGAAGTCCCACATTTCCACCACTCAAAATAACTTCTGTTAATATTTTGTTTTAGATTCTCAATTATATATGCACAGACTCAATAAAAAAGTGTGGATCATAAGATATATCTAGTTTTATCCCACTTTTTAATTAAACATTTTCCTATGTCACAAAAATTACTTCAGGATATCTTAATAGGTATCAAATATTCCTCTACATTAATATAGCATAATTAGTTTAACTATTCTACTTTGTACACTTAATTTAAAGATTCAGTTGCAAAGATCAACTTTACATTAAAATAGAAGGATTAACTTTAAATTTGACTCCTTTTAGAACACATCTTTGTGTCAAGGCATTGATGGTCAATATAGACTTTTAAATCAATATGTACACATTTTAACACAGCTGTGGTCAACATATGGATCAATTATATTACTTACTACCACTTAATAGGTTTCTTATTTCATAGCAATGAGCCTTAGAAGTCACTAAATTTTTCTCTTTATACTATTTTATTTGTGGTTACATAAACTCTCTATAGGAATTATCTCTTTTTCTTTTAAAGAAATTTCAAGGTTAAGGAAAATATTTAAAACCATTACTTGGAAGCCAAATCTCACATGATGCATAAAATCAAGTATCATCTACATCTGATAACCAATCCAAAGTGCCACGTGTGAAATTAACTTTTTTCTGTTTGATTTAGAAATCTTTGGTATTAGTTATATTTATGTTTTGCTTTTATTAAAAATAACTGGTCCAAAATTATTCTCTCACTCAATGAAAACAGATAGTGTCCCTGATATTTTCTTATGATTTGAATTTTTGTATTGTCACTTTCATGAAGGTTATGTTTTTCAGGTTACTATCATGGTTCAGACATAAAGCCCATGGGACAATAGGGGAAAATGGCAGATAGGAGGCAGGACTAACTTGTAGCTCCCACTCAGAACAGCGTGTGGAGATTCACATTGTGAACTTTTGCTCCAAGAAATACTGCAGGAACATACCAGGAAAGCCAAGAAAATCCACACACACTCTTTGGAGGAAGCAGCTTCCCTCTGCAGGCTCTGTGAGACAGCCAAAAAACTGTGAGTACGCAAAGTGTGAGGGCTAACATCCGCCCCCAAACACACATACTGGAGAACGTGAAGGTCCAGATCACGGGAGAAGGATTAGCCTTACTCAGAGATGAGATAAATTTAGAAATCAAGCGAAATACAGGGGGTAGAGGAAGCAGTGGGAAGAGCCCTGTGGGCACTCTTGGTCCCAAGGGAAGCCATTTCTGACTTTGTCTTGCAGGGGCCCCTGGGGAGGACTGCCAGTAAAATTGAGGAAAGACCACAGGGAAAAGGAAATTCCCAGCTGCACTTTGTAACAATTTTGACTGAACACAAAGTTCCTCGGACATAATCTGGGGGAGGGGGTGAACTGGGAGTGCAGATATTAGTAAAGTTGCAGTAAGCAGGGAGGTGTGAAACCTGAAAGTCCTGCTTGCTTTCTCACCAGGGAGGCTTGTATCCTAGGGCAAATTCTCAGCCTTGCTCACCAGCTACCTCAAAATAAACTCAGTGCTATTGGTGGGGCACAGTGGGAGAGAGACTGGCCATTCAAACTGCATGAGATCTGGGTGAGACCTATCACTGCTGTCTTTCCCCCACTTCCCTGGTGACCCATATGATGGAGCAGAGGCAGCTATAATCCCCCTGAAAACATAACTTCAGTGGCCTGGGAACCACACCTCCACCCTCTACAGCAGCCGCAGCAAGCCTCACCCAAGGAGAGTCTGAGCTCGGACATACCTAACCCTGTCCTCACCTGAGGGTCTTTCTCTAACCCTGCTGGTAGCCAAAGACAAAGGATATCATCTCTTGGGAGCTCTATGGTGCCGCCTACAGCCTGAGAAACCCAAATACTTATCTAGGCCACCTTAGGGCAAACTTGTTTTCTCCCTATGCTACCACAGCTGTTGCTCTCTTGAAAATGCCGCCTCCTGGCCAGAGGCCAACTAACACAAAAGCAGCACACTAAACAAAACCATAATTAAGGACCTCCACAGAGTCCACTTCACTCCCCTACTACCTCCACCACAGCAGGTGCTGATATCCATGGCTAAGAAACCTGAAGATGAATCACATCACAGGACTCTTTGCAGACACCCTCCAGTACCAGCCTAGAGCCCAGTCACTCTGCTGGGTGGCTAGACCCAGAAGAGAAATAACAATCACTGCAGTTTGGTTCTCAGTAAGCCCATCCCTAGGGAAAGTGGGAGAGCACCACATCAAGGGAGCACCCTGTGGGACAAAAGAATCAGATCAGCAGTCCATGAGCCCCAGATCTTTCCTCTGACATAATTTCCTCAAATGAGAAAGAACAAGAAAGACAATTTTGATAATATGACAAAACAAGGTTCTTTAACATCTCCCAAAGAGCACTCTAGCTCATCAGCAGTGGATCCAAACCAAGAAGAAATCTCTGAATTGCCAGAAAAATAATTCAGAAGGTCTCTTATTAAGCTAATTAAGGAGGCACCAGGGAAAGGTGAAGTCCAACTTAAATAAATTAAAAAAAATACAGGATATGAATGGAAAATTCTCCAGTGAAATAGATAGCATAAATAAAAAACAATCACAACTTCTGGAAATGAAAAACTCACTTAGAGAAATGCAAAATGCACTGGAAAGTCTCAGCAATAGAATTGAACAAGTAGAAGAAAGAACTTCAGAGCTCAAAGACCAGGCTTTTTAATTAACCCAATGTGACAAAGATGAAGAAAAAGGATTAAAAATGACAAAGCCTCCAAGAAGTTTGGGATTATGTTAAATGACTAAACCTAAGAATAACTGGTGTTCCCGATGAAGAAGAGAAATCTAAAACTTTGGAAAAGATGTTTGAAAAAATAATTGAGGAAAATTCCCTGGCCTTGCTAGAGACCTAGATATCCAAATACAAGAAGCTCATAAAACACCCAGGAAATTCATTGCATAAAGATTATTGCCTAGGCACATAGTCATCAGGTTATCTACAGTCAAGATGAAGGAAACAATCTTAAGAGCTGTGTGGCAAAAGCATCAGTTAACCTATAAAGGAAAACCTGTTGGATTAGCAGCAGATTTCTCAGCAGAAACCCTACAAGCGAGAAGGGATTCCTACAAGCTACAAGAAGGGATCACTTGCAAGCTAGATGGGGTCTCATCTTTAGCCTCCTTAAATAAAACATTTACCATACAAGAATTTTGTGTCCAGCAAAACTAAGATTCATGAATGAAGAAAAGATACAGTGTTTTCCAGATAAACGAATGCTGACAGAATTCACCATTACCAAGCCAATACTACAAAAACTGCTAAAAGAAGCTCTTAATCTTGAAACAAATCCTGGAAATACACTAAAACAGGACTTTCTTAAAGGATAAATCTCACAGGATCTATAAAACAATAACACAATAATAAAAAAAAAAAAAACCAAGGTATTTAGGCAACAACTAGCATGACAAATAGAATAATACCTCACATCTCAATATTAACATTGAATATAAATGGCCTAAATGCTCCACTTAAAAGATACAGAATGGCAGAAGAGGCAAGAATTCACCAACCAAGTATTTGCTGTCTTCAAGAGACTCACCTAACACAGGACTCACATAAACTTAAGGTAAAGGGGTAGGAAAAGATATTTCATGCAATTGAACACCAAAGGTGAGCAGGAGTAGCTATTTTTATATCAAACAAAACAGACTTTAAAGTAACAACAGTTAAAAAAGACAAAGACGGACATTATACAATGATAAAAGGCTAGTCAAACAGGAAAATAACACAATCCTAAATATATGTGCACCTAACACTGGAACTCCCAAATTTATAAAACAATTACTACTAGACCTAAGAAATGAGATAGACGGCAACTCAATAATTGTGGGGACTTTAATACTCCACTGACAGCACTAGACGTCATCAAGACAGAAAATCAACAAAGTAACAATGGATTTAAAACTATACCCTAGAACAAATAGACTTAACAGATATATACAGAACGTTCTATCCAATAACTGCAGAATATACATTCTACTCCTCACCATGTGGAGCATTTTCTAAGATAGACCGTATGATAAGCCACAAAACAAACTTCAATAAATTTAAGAAAATCAAAATTATACCAAGTATTCTCTCAGTCCACAGTGGAATAAAATTGGAAATCAACTCCAAAAGGAACCTTCAAAACCATGCAAATACATGGGAATTATACAACATGCTCCTGACTGATTGTTGGGTCAAGAATAAAATCAAGATGGAAATGAAAAAATTATTTGAACTGAACAATAATAGTGACACAACCTATCAAAACCTCTGGGATACAGCAAAAGTAGTGCTAAGAGGAAAGTTCATAGCATTAAATGCCTACATCAAAAAGTCTAAAAGAGCATAAATAGATATTCTAAGGTCACACCTCAAGGAACTAGAGAAACAAGAACAAACCAAATCCAAATCCTGCAAAAGAGAAGAAATAGCAAAGATCAGAGCAAACTAAGGGAATCTAAAACAAAAAATACAAAACATAAATAAAACAAAAAGCTAGTCCTTTGAAGAGATAAACAAAATTGATAGACTATTAGCAAGATTAACCAAGAAAAGAAGAGAGAAGATGCAAACAAGCTCAATTAGAAACAAAACAGGAGATACTACAACCAATACCATAGAAATACAAAAGATTATTCAAGGTTACTATGAACACTTTTATGCACACCAACTAGAAAACCTAAAGGAGATGGATAAATTCCAGGAAATATACAACCCTCCTAGATTAAACCATGAAGAAATAGAAACTCTGAACAGACCAATAATAGGCAGTGAGATTGAAATGTTATTTTAAAAAATTACAACAAAACAGAGTCCAGTACCAGAGGGATTCGCAGTTGAATTCTATCAGACATTCAAAGAAGAATTGGTACCAATCCTACTGACACTATTTCACAAGATAGAGAAAGAGAATCCTCTCTAAATCATTCTATGAAGCCATTATCACCCTAGTATCAAAACCAGGAAAGGGTATCACAAAAAAGAAAACTACAGACCAATATCCTTGATGAACATAGATGTAAAAATCTTCAACAAAATACTAACAGAGTCCAACAGCATATCAAAAAGATAATCCACCATGATCAAGGTGGTTTCATACCAGGGATGCAGGGATGCAGGGATGCAGGGATGCAGGGATGCAGGGATGGTTTAGTAATGTAAGTCAATAAATGTAAGTCAATAAATGTGATCCACCACATAAACAGAATTAAAAACAAAAGTCACATGATCATCTCAATAGATGCAGAAAAAGCATTTGTGAAAATCCAGCATCCCTTTATGATTAAAACACTCAGCAAATTCAGCATAGAAGGGGCATACCTTAAAGTAATAAAAGCCATCTACAACAAACCCAAAGCCAACATTATACTGAATAGGGAAAAATTGAAAGCATTCCCCTTGAGAATTGGAACAAGAAAAGGATGTCCATTTTCATCACTTTTTTTTTTTTTTTTTTTTTGAGATGGAGTCTCACTCTGTCACCCAGGCTGGAGAGCAGTGGCATGATCTTGGCTCACTGTAAGCTCTGCCTCCCAGGTTCATGCCATTCTCCTGCCTCAGCCTCCTGAGTAGCTGGGACTACAGGTGCCCGCCACCATGCCCAGCTAATTTTTTGTATTTTTAGTAGAGACGGGGTTTCACTGTGTTAGCCAGGATGGTCTCGATCTTCTGACCTCGTGATCTGCCCACCTCAGCCTCCCAAAGTGCTGAGATTACAGGTGTGAGCCACCACGGCTGGCCCACTTTTATCATTTTTATTCAACATAGTACTAGAAGTCCTAGCCAGAGCAATCAGATAAGAGAAAGAGATAAAGGGCATTCAGATTGATAAAGAAGAAGTCAAACTGTTGCAAAGTTTCAGGATACAAAATTAATGTACACAAATCGGTAGCACTGCCATATATCAACAGAAACCAAGCTGAGATTTAAATCAATAACTCAAACTCTTTTACGATAGCCACAAAAAACATAAAATACTTAGGAATATACCAAACCAAGGAGATGAAATACCTCTACAAGGAAAACCCCAAAATGCTACTGAAAGAAATAATAGACAACACTAACAAATGAAAACACATCCCATGGTCATCGATGGGTAGAATCAATATTGTGAAAATGACCATATTGCCAAAAGCAATCTACCAACTCAGTGCAATTCCCATCAAAATACCACTATCATTTTTCAGAGAACAACAACAACAACAACAAATCCAAAATTGCATATGGAACCAAAAAATGGCCTGCATAGCCAAGGGAAGACTAAGCAAAACAAACAAACAAACAAAAAATCAAAAGCAAAAACCACATCTGGAGGAATCACATTCCTCCACTTCTAAGAATACCAGAAGGCTATAGTCACCAAAACAACATGGCACTAGTATAAAAATAGGCACATAAACTAATGGAACAGAATAGAGAACCCAGAAATAAGTCCAAACACTTACAGCCAACTGATCTTCAACAAAGCAAACAAAAACATAAAATGGGGAAAGGACATCTTATTCAGCAAATGGTGCTGGGATAATTGACAAGCCACATGTAGAAGAATGAAACTGGATCCACGTCTCTCACCTTATAAAAAAATCAACTCAAGATAGATGAAAAACTTAAATCTAAGACCCAAAACAACAAAAATTCCAGAGGATAACATTGGGAAAACCTTTCTGGAAATTGGCTTAGGCGAAGAATTCATGACCAAGAACCCAAAAGCAAATTCAACAAAACAAGGATAAATTGTTTTTAAGGTGGGACTTATTTAAACTAAAAAGCTTCTGCACAGCAAGGAAATAATCAGCAGAATAAACAGACAACCCACATAGTGGGAGAAAATCTTCACAAAATATGCATTTGACAAAGGACTAATATCCAGAATCTATGGGAAACTCAAACAAATCAGCGAGAAAAAAAAAAACAAAAGAACCAAAAAAAACAATAAAAACAATCCCATCCAAAGGTGGGCTAAGGACATGAACAGGCAATTCTCAAAAGAAAATATACAAATGGCCAACAAACATATGAAAAGATGTTCAACATCACTAATTATCAAGGAAATGCAAATCAAAACAACAATTGATACCACCTTACTCCTGCAAGAATGGCCTAAATAAAAATAAAAATAAAAATAAAAAAATAATAGATGTTGGCAGGGATGTGGTGAAAGGGGAACACTTCTACACTGCTGGTGGGAATGTAAACTAGCACAACCACTATGGAAAACAGTGTAGAGATTCCTTAAAGAACTGCAAGTAGATCTACCATTTGATACAGCAATTTCCCTACTGGGTATCTACCCAGAAGAAAAGAAGTCATACAAAAAAGGTACCTGCGCATGCATGCCTATAGCAGCACAATTTGCAACTGCAAAATTATGGAACCAGCACAAATGCCCATCAATCAACCAGTGGATAAAGAAAATTAGGTGTACATACACCATGGAATACTATTTGGCCATAAAAAGAAATGACATATGGGATGGAACTGGAGACCAATAATGGTCTTATTCTAACACCATTATTCTAACTCAGGAATGGAAAACCAAACATCGTATATTCTCACTCATAAGTGGGAGCTAAGTTGTGAGGACACAAAGTCATAAAAATGATACAATGGACTTTGGGGACTCAGGGGAAACGGTGGGAGGGGGTTGAGGGATAAAGGACTACACATTGGGTACAGTGTACACGACTTGAGTGATAGGTGCACCAAAATCTCAGAAATCACCACTAAAGAACTTATCCTTGTAACTAAACTCCACCTGTTCCTCAAAACCTATTGAAATAAAAAAGAATAATATATATTTTTTAAAGTAAAGCCCAGGATGCATGACCTTGGCATCTTTTTTATCACCAGTAAGATACCAGTCAATTCTTTTCTGGATCATTCACTTTGCATCATATATAAACTAATAGAAACCTAAATTCAAATACAGCCATAGAATCATCCATAATGTATCAAATTAGTCATTGATAATGTCAAGTGGATCATGACATATTCAATGTATCCAGCTTGAATTCACAGGGTGATTTAGCTGCTGAAAGCCTTAACTGGCCATCTTCAGATTTTACCAACATTAAGGGAATTTTGAGGGAAAAATACCATCACGAAAGCAGATTAGAATATCCATGTTTTAAAATTGTAACTCTTCATAAATCAGCTGAGAATAACTGATAGGGTTCAATTATTTCCTTATCACCAAAACCATCACTGGGAGAATATTTAAGAGTAGTGAATGAAAAGGTCTACCCAGTATAAGACCATGTTATTATAGTCCATCTTCTGAGTTGACTTTCCTTTAGGTACACCAAAGTATTCTGTAGCAGCCAACACATTATATCTAAGGAGTGATGACGATAAACTGGAAAGAGAATTAAGAGATTGTTTAGTGCTCCAGACAGGAAAAACACTTTCTCCAATTTGCCAAGTAATTATTGGTAGCTATTTTAGATGCATTATCTTTAAAGACAAAGCGAGTTCTAAATTTATGATCTCCATTAAGATAGAATATAATTATGCTTATTTTATATAGAAAGAAATGGAAGCAGGCACAAATTAGTTTACCTTTCCATTGCTGCAGGTGGAAAAACCATGGATGAGAATTTGGAGGATCCTAGAGTTACTTTTCAGCTCAGAACCTGGAGAGGAGGATAACGTTGTACTCAACAGAACACTAGGTCAAAAGTTAGAGCTTCCTGGCTTTATTATCTGTGTGGTATTGTTTCTACTGAAAGTAGGAATAAAATATTTGCAACTAAAAAAGAAATTGGCCAATACAACTGCTGGGGTCTCTGAAAACCTTTGGGCCTTTTGGAGCTACATGCTGTAGAAACTTATCCGGCTCATTCTCATTTAACATAGGTTTACACCACATATCTGATTGGCTCAGCTGGGCTTGGGGCTCAGTGCTAGACTGCAATATTAGTGGACAACGTGTTCAAATGGAGCTGCAGAAGTTATCTATTGTTTTCTTCAGTACTGCAGCTTAGAAGTCGCCAGAATATTATTCATTTTGTTATTCGTTTCCTCTTTCTTGTATTGAGTATGCCTGAATTTTTTGTATGCTTGGATTTTTTGGTTTATGTATTAGCCAATCACACGTCCTCCAAAATGAGAATGTTCATGATCATTTAAAGCAGGCAAAAACTGACATGTGACTTTAAGAAAATTATTCAACCTTTCAAAATCTCGTGTTTTTTGCCTCTAAAAATGGGGATAATAACAGTCCTACCTCATAAAGTTTTCATTTGGGATTAAATGAGATAATGCATGCAAAGTACATAGCACTATGCCTGGCACATCGTGCTCAATAATAGTTAAAGTTGTCATCCTTGTTTTTATGGAGCTCTAAATATTTACATTGTGATGTAATTAATTTCTCTGTTTGGTCATACATATAAACTCCGTGAAGCACTTGAAAATACCATTGAAATGAGAATCAGGCAAAGCCTGATCATGACTTTTACAGGACTGAACACTGCAAATATCATGGTACTTTCCAACATCTAATTTAAAACAAAACATATTAACAAGCTGGGTGCAGTGGCTCATGTCTCTAATCCCAGCTCTTTGGGAGGCCAAGGTGCAAAGATCACTTCAGGCCAGGAGTTTGAGACCAGTGTGGTCAATAAAGCAAGACCCCATTTCTATTTTTTTAAAAGCCTAACAACACTAAACATACATGCATACTGAAGTCAGATGTTTCTTTCCGAAAAAAAAAAAAAAAAAAAAAAAAAACTGCTTTGCTGATTCTCTAAACAACTGCTTACTTGTTCTATTATGTAATCCAGCCATGGAATTAGCAATTTGTAATGATTATGTTTTCATAATTAGAGTGTAGGGTTCTATAGCCATGGTTAGTATCTTGCAGTAATTATATACATGGGCTAAATGCATAAGAACTGTGAGTCAACAGTGTCATTGAACTGAGTGCTAAAATCCTAAATCTTTTTTTTTCTTTTGGAATCAAACCTTTTTTCCAGTATTAATATAGGTCAGATTTCATAGCAGAAGTAAATGGGGAAAATTAATTTGGTACAAATTTTTAGGAATAAATCTATGTGTTAAGGCGGTCAAACTGTATAACATTCATTAAGAAAAATTTGATGTGATGTCACATTGCTGGGCATTGTGTGAGGATAACCCTGAAAAATAGAGTAACAGGTCTGAAGGGCAAGGTGACCATGGAATTGATAAATATATTTGTAGTGGAATTCAATATTGCATAAATGACCATGGAATAGCCCCTCAGCAGATGACAAATGAGCCTACTGCAAAAGGAGCCATGGGCTGGAATTACAACTGGTCTTGGCAAAATATGCAATGAGTTGATCCCATGGGTGATGTTTGTCGCTAGTGGAATAATAGATAAGACTGAGTGAAAATACTCAGCCTATTGCATTTGCGTCACAGAAAAGGCTCCATATACCTCAGCTTAATAGACTACAAGGTAATTGTGGTGGCTAAGTGGTGGGGGAAGGAGCATTGGCTTGAGAGTCACAGCCAAGGTACGAGTATGGGTTCTGTTCCTGACTGCAAGTGTCACTTGCTAGCCATGTGATGTTTGTATTACCACTATTATCCTTTTGACATGGGCTAATTGCACTCACTAAGCTTCATTGACCTCATCTTTAAAATGGACTATAATCATCTCCACTGCAGTTTCTGAAGGCATTACATAAGATGATGCTGAAAACCACTGAGCAGTGCATTTAGCACATATTTAAAGGCTGGAAACACATTACCCACAATTCCACTTTTTTGTCAGTCAAATATTTTTATTTGAAAAAATTTAGTCACACTGTAGTTAAAAATTTGGAATTATTTTAATTGATCTGGCCAGGTGCCGTGGCTCACGCATGTAATCCCAGCATTTTGGGAGGCCAAGGCGGGCGGGTCATCTGAGGTCAGGAGTTCGAGACCAGCCTGGCCAACATGGTGAAACCTCATCTTTACTAAAATTACCAAAAAAAAGTAACCAGGCATGGTGGTGGGCACCTATAGTCCCAGCTACTTGGGAGACTGAGGCAGGAGAATTGCTTGAACCCGGGAGACGAAGGTTGCAGTGAGCTCAGATCGTGCCACTATACCACTACACTCCAGCCTGGGTGACAAAACAAGACTCTCTCTCCAAAAAAAAAAAAAAAATTACTTTAATTGATCTAATTCAGAGAGTTATCAATGTAATGAAAAATTATTTTAATTATTTTTAAAGAAGGTTTCCCTCAACTGGAAAAACCTAATCATTTATATATCCAATAAAAACAACTGTTTGGATTATTTTGGTACATTCTTAGTTATTTCTAGATGGTAATGTCTTAATAGCAGACTGGCTTCACAAATTTAAGATAAGCAGCATTAAATGAATAGAAATGCATGTGATTGAGCATTAACGGCCCAGTGTTTCAGGCCTGTCTCTGTTACTGATTAGTTGTTTGACCTGTTGGAAATTATGTAACCTCTCCAAGTCTCAATTATTTGTAAGACAAGGAGGTTGCATAACATGATTCTAAAATTTCTTCCTATGCTGTAAATCTGAGCTGTCCAATATGGCAGCCACTAGCCATATGTGACTATTGAGCACATGCAACATGGCTGGAAATTGAGACGTAAAATATACACTGGATTTGGAAGACTCCGTAGGAAAAAGCTAATGTAAAATGTATCATTAATATATTTTCATTGTGCTTACATGTTAAAAAATACTATTTTGAATATATTTGGCTAAGTAAAATATATTACTAATATTAATTGACCTGTTTCTTTTTTAATGTGGTCACTAGGAAAGTTAAGATGCCATGTGGCTTGCATTTGTCGTGTGCATTTCATCTCTATTGGACAGTGATATTCTAAGAATTCTCTGAGTTTATGAAATAAGTTTTAGTAAGAGTTCCAATTAAATCATACCCAGAGCTAGAATTCAGATCTTCTGGGAAATTTCTGATAAGTAGATAGTGTTGGTGGCTCCCCCTCCATCTGACTGCAGCAGTTGATTTGCATGGCTATGCAGAGATATAGCCTTTGAGGAAGTAGGAGAAAAGAAGGGGAATGGATGAGATTAGAGTCCAGTGGGGACAGATAGAGACTGCAGCCAGAAACCAGTGCAGCTGTTCATGGAGTGGGGATTCTGAGACGGTGGACTACATGTAGTGCACTTTTGGTTCTCGGGAAATAAAGCCCTGCAAGTCCACCTGAGAATGGGGTAGGAAAACACTGTGATACTACCATCAGCTGTCTGTTTGGGGAGCACTGGTGATAGTCCACTTCAAAGGATTCTGCTATACTCATGACAGGCACAGCAGGCACTTCTCAGTTATTGGCTTGAAGGAGTGAAATAAGAGAACAGAGCAGGCCACACAGTGAGAGCCTGATAGATCAATTCATAAACTATGGACTCTCAGACATAATCAGATGAGATTCTGCATAGTACCAATGTCTAGGACTCAAAATGCGGGTGCGATAACATTTGGGATCTTAATGTTGATAAATAACTTCTCTGTACCAAAGGCCAGTGAGATCAAGGAAAGTTTTTATTTCACTTTTTTAGCAAAGCAACATAAAGGTCTTTAAAAATAAAAGTTGTTTGACAGCAGTGACACACCAGGTTTTCTGTGTTGTTTCAAACAGCAGGCAGCATGCTCATGGTGTCTTGCCTAGGTCATCTGGGTGAGGGTATGGGGTACAGTGAAGATGTGAAAATGGAGAAGTATTGACAGATATGCACGTTGCCACTTCTGTGTTGCCTCCTCTGTTGGCTTATAGCCAATAAAATGTAGACAACATTCACTATCTTTAGGGGGCGTCAAATGCTCAGTTCTAGCTAATTATTGCAGACACAGGGCTCCCAGATCTTCTGATGTCTAAAGAGAAGCTGGAAACCTTGATTTTTATGTCATATACTATAATATTTAAATGTTAGTAATTAGCACAAATTAATACACACACACACACACACACACACACACACACACACACCCCATCTGTTGGCAGGATGCTGTCCAAGGGCCATCAGTGTATGCTGTGGTATTTCTAATATTAGAAACCCTATAAATAAGCAGCCCTTATTTGCACATTCTGGAACAATTTTTCAAAGCTTTCCTAGTCCTTTTCTTCTATAAATAATGCAGGGTTTTTTTGTGGGCTCACTAAGACATGCTTTTCCTGCACAAAGAACCTGAGACATGAGCTTGGCTCAGATATGCTACCACAAGGTGGAGCTCAAACATTTTTCTTTTTTGTTGAGTTTTACATGAAGTTAATGCTGATTAATGCAATAACTGAAACTATGATTCTATGACAGCTTAGTATTATCTCCTGCTGAGATTGCTTATGTGCTTTGGTTTTGTTCAGAATTATTAGCTGTAAAAACAAACAGCAAACAAACACCAAACACCCTGAAAACATAACAGCCTATCCGTCTAATTTTTATTTTATTTTTATTGTATAGATTTAGGTTAATTTACTTTTTACCATGACATATGCTGAAGGCAGAGTTAAAGGAGTAAGAAAAATATAGAGTTTGGAACTCTCGGGATCCTATAGGCTTACAATTCAAATTTTAAATTTAAAATAGAAAATAAACCGAAAAGAAAACATGATTCTCTAAGACAAGAAACATGTTTCTGTTTAGGTAAAAGGAAAACCGATGATGTGTCCCTGTGGGCTGAGGTACTTAAAGAATCTCTCTCTGCCTTAGGGCCTAGTCCTTCCTCAGGTTTCCAGCCATTTCCTGCCATTCACTTGGAATTTCCCTGAATCTCACCCTCCAAGTACATCAGTCCATACAACATGCCCTGTTCTGAGATGTGGCTTTGCCTTGTTTGTTTGTTGTTTCATTTCCCAGCTGCTTCTATTGTTTGGAAGGTGCTTTGTTGGCTGCACCCAGACTATTGGAGTTTTTCCTTTTTGTTTCGGTTTTAAAATAACAACCCTTGTTTCAAGGCTCAGCTGAAATCTAAAGCCCTTCAAGAAGTCTTTCCAGTTCTTCTAAGTCAGCTTCAATAATCTACTCTTCCATGATCATGATAGTACTGACTTAGGCTTTCTGGGCTACAGGACTGCTCTGAATACCTGACATGCCCATTCTCTGAGTTCCCACGAAGAGCATTCTTGTTTTACAGCTAAGACCCTGAAGAGCAGAGAGGCTGATGCAGCTGAGCCTCTGGAGCTGGCACTGGAGTGAGACTCATCTCAGTCCTGAGTCTGTGCTCTTATCTGCCAGGCTATGGCATCTCCCTGAATCGTTACACTACATGCTTCATGGTCTTATCTTGCCATTTTTAACTTTTTATTATTATTATCATCATCACAGTGGCTTATTTATCTATTTACTCTATTAGAGTTTGAACTGTTCAAGGTCAGAGGGTAAGTCTTGTCACTGTGACTCAGCAGTGCTGGCCCTGGGGCTGTACAGGCAGGAGGGGAGGGGTTACAGTTCAATGACTCTGGAGGCCAACGTCCAAGCTGACCTAGCTTTGCCATGTGTTAGCCATGGGGCCTGGAAAAAATGCGTGTCCCTGAGACTTAGTGTCCTCCCCTGTAAAATATGGAAAGTAATTGCACTTCTTCCACAAGGTTTTGTGAAAAGTGGTTGAGTTAAAATTTGTGAAGAGCTTGAGATGCAGAGTCTGGCTCATAGAACTTCCTATGTGCTAGGAATTATTATAGCAGACATTTGGCACTTTGAATCGACAGTCCTGGCATTCAAACTGATCTATCACAGTTTTCAAGGCAGCTTTTAAAGTTTTAAACACATTGTCCAGCTTACTTGGTGATGTTTTACTCCCAATTACTTTTAGAATAAAAAAAGTTTAAGGATTAGTTGGTGACCAGCAGTGATAAGGCAGGCCTTGACTTAGATGTGTGATCTACATTTGTAAACCTGGTAAATACTCTGCTGAGTAATACATACAAAACACACTGATTTTGAATAACCGGATCCCAATTTTATACACAGTAAGATGAGCAGGCAACTTTACAATGAGAAAATAAGACTATTAACTTTAATCTGTGTTTCTTATATTTAAATTCGAGGAGGTATTCTTATGCTTCTGAGTCTCCTATTGACTTCTGCTGAGATTATTCTCACGATATCACTGAAGAAATTTGAAATTTCCCATTAAAGCAGATGCTTCACTCTCCAATTCATTGAAGCTGAAAAAAGACACAATCTTTTAAAATTCTACAGAGGTTGTATGGATATCAAGGTTATGATGAAGAATCTAATCTTCAATCACAATATTTTCTTTATGGAAAATTTGATTGGATTTGCATAATTTTGACTTACAGGAAACTGGCCAGTCCCAAGTAAAAGGATTCTCTGTTCCTCTGTGAATTGCATTATCCAGTAATTAGTTTAGCACATTGTATTAGTCCTTCTTGCATTGCTATAAATACCTGACACTGACACTGGGTAATTTATAAAGAAAAGAGGGTTAATTGGTTCATGGATCTGCAAGCTGTACAAGAGGCATGGTTCTGGCATCTGCTCCATTTCCGGGGAGGCCTCAGGAAACATACAATAACAGTGAAAGGTGAAAGGGAAGCTGGCACATATTACGTGGCCAGAGCAGGTGCCAGAGAGAGAGAGGGGAGGTGCTACGCGCTTTTAAACAATCAGTTCTCACGAAAACTCTACCATGAGAACAGCACCAAAGGCAGAAATCTGCCCCCATGATCCAATCACCTTCCACCAGGCCCACCTCCAACACTGGGGATTAAAATTCAATATGAGATTTGGGCAGGAACTCAGATCAACCCATATCACACATGTTTACTGAGTGCCTGCTACATACCAATCACTGTTCTAGTGACTGGCATGCTTTCCTTTTTGAAAATAACATGGCTATAATACTTATATTTTCTTGGTGACCAAATAAAGTCAAGTGAAAAGCTGAATATTTCAAATAGGTAAATTCAAGCAGTTGAAAATTTAACTGCCTTAATAGTTTACAAGGAAACTAAGGAGGGTTAACCAAAGTGGGCCCGAGTGTGGGTCTTCCCACGTTCTCTTCTTGTCCTTTCTGTAATTGAAGGTCTCATCCCAGCTGCTGCTCCCTTCGACCACCCCAGGCACTGCCGCCTGGCCAGGAGAGGAAGGTGCCACATAAGAGTGACCCTTCCATCTCTTCCTTTGGGCTCCATCTGCCTCCTGGTTTTCACTGTCGCTGGGTTTAGATTATTATAGGGTTTCCAAATTCCCAACAGATAGTAATCTTTGAAATTTCAGAACAAATAATCAGAATTCCTGAAATGATATATTATTCTCTATTTTTAAGAACACATATTTACATATTTTTAATTAGTAACAAGTGACCATAATATTAAACTATGAATCATTTTTCTACTATAAGATTTTACAGAAAGTTTATTTAAAATTATTATTATAAATCAATATATTGGGACAAAATGATATGTTTTAAAATGATATGTTAAAATGATCTTTAACTGACATTGACATTTTATAATAGAAAACATTGAAAGAAGGGGGTGTTACAACAAAACAATTACTGAATAAAAATAATTTTAAAATGTAAACATTATATTACATATATTTAATGTTTAGAAGTTAACTTTTTTTTTTTTTAAATTTTAATTTTTTGGGGGGTACAGGTGGTTTTTGGTTACATGGATGAGTTCTTCAGTGGTGAATTCTGAGATTTTAGTGCACCTGTCACTCAAGCAGTGTACACTGTACCCACTTAACATGTAGTCTTTTATCCCTCACCCCACTCCCAGCTTCCCACCCTGCAGTCATCAAAGTCCATTATATCACTTTGTATGTGTTTGTGTCCTCATAGCTTAGCTCCCACTGATAAGTGAGAACATGCGGCATTTGGTTTTTTATTCCTGAGTTACTTCATTTAGAATAATGGCCTCCAGCTCCATCCAAGTTGCTGCAAAAGAAATTATTTCATTCTTTTTTATGGCCAAGTAGTATTCCATGGTGTATATATACACATTTTCTTTATCCACTCATTGGTTGATGGGCATTTAGGCCAGTTCCGTATCTTTGCAACTGTGAATTGTGCTGCTATAAACATGCGTGTACATGTGTTTTTTTCATGTAATGACTTCTTTTCCTTTGGGTAGATACCCAGTAGTGGAATTGCTGGATCAAATGGTAGATCTACTTTCAGTTCTTTAAGGAATCACCATACTGTTTTTCATAGAGGTTGTACTAATTTACATTCACACCAGCAGTGTGTAAGTGTTCCCTTTTCATCACATCCACACCAACATCTATAGTTTTAACTTTTGAATTATAGCCATTCTTGCAGGAGTTACGTGGTATCTCATTGTAGTTTTAATTTGTATTTCACTGACGTTGAACATTTTTCATATGTTTGTTGGCTTCTTTTGAAAAATGGCTATTCATGTCTTTTGCCCACTTTTTGATGGAATTGTCATTTTCTTGCTGATTTGTTTGAGTTTCTTGTAGATTCTGGATACTAGTCCTTTGTCAGATGCATATTTTGTGAATATTTTCTTTCACTCTGTGGGTTGTCTGTTTAATGCGCTGATTATTTCTTTTGCTCTGCAGAAGCTTTTTAGTTTAATTAGGTCTAATTTATTCAATTTATTTATTTTTGTCTTTGTTGCATTTGCTTTTGGGATCTTTGTCATGAATTTGCCTAAGCCAATGTCCAGAAGAGTTTTTCCAATGTTATCTTTTCAAGGCCGGGCGCGGTGGCGCATGCCTGTAATCCCAGTACTTGAGGTCAGGAGTACAAAACTAGCTTGGCCAACATGGTCAAACCCCATCTCTACTAAAAATACAAAAATTAGCTGGGCGTGGTGGCAGACGCCTGTAATCCCAGCTAATCAGGAGGCTGAGGCAGGAGAATCACTTGAATGCAGGAGGTGGAGATTGCAGTGATCCGAGATTGCGCCATTGCACTCCAGCTTGGGGCGACAGCACAAACTCCCTTTCCAAAAAAAAAAAAAAAAAAAAAGAAAAAAAAAAAACAGAAGAAAAAAAGGAAAAAAACAATGTTATCTTTTAGAATTTTTTATAATTTGAGGTCTTAGATTTAAGTCTTTGATCCATCTTGAGTTGATTTTTGTATAAGGTGAGAGTTGAGGATCTAGTTTCATTCTTCTACATGTGGCTTGCCAGCTTTTCTAGCACCATTTGTTGAATAGGGTATCCTTTACCCAATTTATGTTCTTGTATGCTTTGTCAAAGATCAGCTGGCTGTAAGTATTTGGCTTTATTTCTGAATTTTCTACTGAATTTTAAAACACAAAGCACTAGCCATCTTATCCAACAGTCTTGATCTTTGTTTTGTGACAAAAACTGCTGCTTTGATTTCACATTGATGTTTGCTCATTTATTAAGAATGCACCCAAAACTATATTCAAGCTGGGCATTAGGATACGTGTAGCTTCATATAAGCTCATTTCCTTTTTTAATAATTTTAGTTTTTTTCTATTGAAATCAATATTGCTTTTACTAATTCAGATTTTAGAAGAGTTTTTTGATTTCCCAAGGGAGACGTCTTCAATAATATTCACATCTTCTTCTTCTTTCATTTCCTCTCTTCACGTATTTGCAAAGAACTGTAACCTACAGCAAATAATCAGACTTGAGAAACACCAGAAAATATTCCTGGGCAATATTTAAATAGTGTAATTCCTCCCTGTGCGGTGGTTCACGCCTGTAATCCCAGCACTTTGGGAGGCTGAGGTGGGCAGAGCACTTGAGGTCAGGAGTTTGAGATCACCCTGGCCAACATGGTGAAACCCCATCTCTACTAAAAATGCAAAAAAATTAGCCAGACGTGGTGGTGGGTGCCTGTAATCCCAGCTACTCAGGAGGCTGAGGCAGGAGAATCGCTTGAACCTGGGAAGTGGAGGTTCCAGTGAGCCGAGATCACACCACTGCACTCTAGCCTGGGGGGAAAAAATCTATCTCTCTATCTATCGATCGATCGATTGATCAAAATATTAGAATTGGCTAGCAAGGTTAACAATACTGCACAGAATCACCATTTGAAGTTGTTAATTAAAGGACTTATTTTGCTTTCCAAAACTTGTTATTTCTGGGCAAATCAGTCATAGGATTTGTTTAAAGTACACTATACAAATAAACTTGTTAGTATTTATTTTATTTGCAAAAACAACTTACCAGTAGCAGCAGGTACGGCCATGAGCAAGCTGTTCATAACAAGACAACAGTTATAGCAAGACTGACTGATGAGATGGTTCTTGCTTTTCTCCTCTATATCTTGTTTAGGTTCCTGGAAATGTTTGCCTTAACCTTCAGCCACCAAATGTCTTGCTTTCAACCAGACATCAGTGAACTCCTTCTAACCAGTAATGCCTCCACGTTGATTGTTAGTCTTTAATAATTATGGGAGAAGTAAACAGTTTTTCTTTTTTTCATAGTTTCTCAACTTGGTTTCTTGATTTTTCTTAAGATTCTGAAAAACATAAATTTTCCAAGAAAGACCAGGCAAGAATTTTCACATTGAAATACTCATGTAGAAAACCCTTGTGGCTGCTCCCACCTTCTCTGCTGGAACTTTCTCACACTTATCTTGAGCTATGAGTTTCCTCATAAATCCAATCTGTTGGCCTCTTGTGTTTCCAGTATTTCTCACAGTTTCTTATCTAAGTTCTCCTTTTTAATCTTTCAGCATGGCTGAATATCTCTTAAAATATGTTTTCTGTTATTGTTAGGGTTTTGGTATGAGAGGAAAAAATCATGTCCTTTCTGCTATCTTGAAATGAAAGTTTAGCGTTTCCATTTTAAAACTCTATTACTGCAATAACGAGATAAGAAGAGGCCCTTTATCAATACAGTGTTGGGAAGAAGGAGCCGCAGGATTCTCACCTGCTTTAGAGATAAACGGTGTTATATTGAGCTGTTCCTTTAGTCTGTGCCAGGGGGGTAAGTAATTTGATAAGAAATGGTTTGATTTTTCATTTTTTTATCCGTATATAAATGAACCATTCTTATTGCAATAATGGCTTTAATATATTAATCAGTGCTTTCTGATTAAATGCTACATTTCATTATACTGTGCTATTGAAATGACAGTCTGTATGATTAGAGACAAATGTCCTATGACGAGCAAATCTTACTTCAAATCTGTTAACTGCTTATACCTGCCTCCCTCCTGATCTGGACTCCTCCAATTAACAGTAATTGTTAGAATATTCAACTTAGCTTCAATCCTAATGCTCTTATGATACCTACTTCTTTGTTATTATGTTTGTATTTGTGCAATGAAGGCTTTGCAGGAAAAGGAACAGAATTAGTGAGAAAGAAGAATCTCCCTCCATGCCCCTCCTCCATCCCCAATAGCAGTTTCCATTAGTCTTGGCTTACAGCAACTATCAATTAACTTCCTCATGAGAAAGGGGAGGGGACACCAGAAGTCCTTGACTTTAGTATGTTCATACTGGAATTTGTTAATGGAAAAACCAAACCCTGTAAAATATATAAAGAGGTTTATACTGAGCCAATTATGAGTAACCATGGCCCTGGGGACCAGTCTCTAGAGGTCCTGAGAAAGTTTGCCTGAGGCATTCAGGCTACATTTTGGTTTTACACATTTTTAGAGAGGCAGGAATTTTAGGTAAAATCATAAATCAACACATGGAAGATGTACATTGGTTCAGACTAAAGAGGTGAGATGTCTTGAAGCAGGGGGCTTACAGGTCATAGCTGTTTTCAAAGATTTTCTGGTGGCTCTTGCCTGTAATCCCAGCACTTAGGGAGGCCAAGGTGGGAGAATTGCTTGAGCCCGGGAGTTCGAGACCAGCCTGGGCAACATGGAAAACCCTGTCTACATTAAAAATACAAAAATTAGCCAGGCGTGGCAGTGCACGCCTTTAATCCCAGCTACTTGGGAGGCTGAGGCAGAAGAATTGCTTGAACCTGGAAGGTGGTTGCAATGAGCAGAGATTGCACCACTGTACTCCGGCCTGGGTGACAGAGCAAGACCCTGTTTCAAAGAAAAAGAAAGAAAGAAAGAAAGAAAGAAAGAAAGAAAGAAAGAAAGAAAGAAAGAAAGAAAGAAAGAAAGAAAGAAAGAAAGAAAGAAAGAAAGAAAGAAAGAAAGAAAGAAAGAAAGGAAACTTAAATAAAAAAAAAATGCTGATGATAACAAGCAAGAAAATATTTCTTAAGAAAAATACAACAACAAATATTGATAAAACTGACTACATTTAAAGATTTCTGATATCAAAAGATATTTAGAACAAAGTTAAAAGACAAGCTAACAATAAGAGATGTATGCAAGTTACATACTCATCAAGTGTTACTTTCCAGAATTTATAAGCATTTCTGTGTATTACATCACTGAAAAATATATTTATCTTTTCTTATTCCAGTGGCAGAAAAATTTTACATTGAAATTTATTAGCAATAATATAAAAAGTTGCAGTAATAAGTTGATCACTTCACTGATCCTTTCAAGAAAAATTTTTATTATGGTAAAATATACATAAAAAAATTTACCATTTTAACTATTTTCAAGTGTCTTCAAGGTTCAACCATTTTGTAGGATGTGTCAGAATGTCTTTCCTTTTTAAGGCTAAATAATATTATATATATATTTGTTTGTTTGTTGGTTTATCTACCTATCCATGAAGGGACACAGATCACAGATTGCTTTCAAATTTTGGCTATTGTGAATAATGCTGCTATGAAAATGAGTATACAAATGTATACTACAGTCTCTGCTTTCAATTCTTTTGGGTATATACCCAGGAGTGGAGTTGCTAGATCATATGGTACTTTTATGTTTAATTTTTGAAGAATCACCATACAGTTTTTCCCTAGTGACTGCACCATTTTACATTTCTAAAGCAGCACACATGGTGGAAATTTCTCTGTATCTCCACAGACCATTATTTTCTATTTCATTTTTGTCTTTTTAAATAGTAGCTATACTAATGGGTGAGAAGTGGTTTCTCATTGTGGGTTTGATTTTCATTTCTCTAATGATTAGTAATGTTGAACATTATTAATCATATGCTTTTTGGAAATTTTTATCTCTTTTTTGGAGAAATGTCTATTCAAGTGCTTTGACTATTTATTAATCAGGTTGTTCTTTTGTTTGTGGTTGAGTGTAGGAGTTCTTTGTATATTCTGAGTATTAAATGCCTATCAGATATATGGTTTATGATATTTTCTCCCATTTTGTGGGAGAAAATTTTCATTCTGTTAGTAGTGTCTTTTGATGCACAATAGTTTTTAATGTTGATGTTGTCCAACTTATTTTTTTTGTTATCTGAGCTTTTGATGTGATACCCAATAAATCATTGTCAAATCTAATCTTAGATTAACCAAGATTAATGTAATCTTAGATGAGATTTCCCTATATTTCTTTCTAAAAATTTTATCACTTTGGCTCTTCAGTTTAGGGTTTTGGTCCATTTTGTATTGATATGTAATATGTATACATATTTATGTGTCACCTGTGATATTTTATTACCTGCATAGATTGTGTAATGATCAAGTCAGGGTATTTAGGGTATCCATCACAAGTATCTACCATTTCTATGTATTGAGAACATTTCAAGTCCTGTCTATTAGCTATTTTGAAATATACAATACATTGCTGTTAACTAGTCCATTCTGAGTTAACTTTTGTATGTGGTAGAAGATGAGGATCCAAATCCATTCATTTGCATGTGAATAACCATCTTCCCAAAAGTATTTTGTTTAAAAAGGCCATCTTTTTCTACTAAATGGTCTTGGCACCCTTGTTGAAATTCATTTGACCATGTATGTGATGGTTTATGTCTGGACTCTCTATTCTATTCCACTGTTCTGTATGTCTGTCTTTATGCCAGTACTATACAGTTTTGGTTACTGTAGCTTTGTAGTAAGTTTTGAAACAAAAAAGGACCTTCAAATTTGTTCTTCTTTTTCAGGACTGTTTTGGCTTTTCTGGGGTCCCTTTAGATCCCATATAAGTTTTAGGATTGATTCTTCTATTTCTGCAAAAATCGTCATTGGGATTTTGATAGGGATTGTATTAAATCTGTAAATTGATTTTGGTAGTATTAATATCTTAACAATATTAAGTGTTCTGATCCATGAACATGGGACATATTTCTATTTATTTGCTCCTTATTTAGTTTCTTTTGGCAATATTGTGCAGTTTTCAGGGCACATTTTTTCCCTCCTTGATTAAATTAGTTTCTAACTATTTTATTCTTTTTGATGCTATGGTAAATGGAATTGTTTTCTTAATTTTCTTTTTGGATTATTAATTGTTAGTGTATAGAAATACAACTGATATTTGCATGTTGATTTTGCATGCTGCAACTTTGCTGAATTTATTAATTAATTCTAATGGGGTTTTTTTTGCTGGAATCTTCAGGCTTTCTACATACAAGATCAAGTAGTCTGAACAGAGATAATTTCACTTCTTCCTTTCCAATTTTGATGCCTTCTATTTCTTCCTCTTCCTTTGATATAGGTTGGCTCTGTGTCCCCACCCAAATCTCATGTTGAATTATGATTCTCAATGTTGGGGGAGAGGCCTGGTGGGAGGTGATTGGATCATGGGGGTGGATTTTCCCCTTACTGTTCTTATGATATAGTAAGTGATTTATCATGAGATATAGTTGTTTAAAAGTGTGTAGCGGCCAGGCATGGTGGCTCACGCCTGTAATCCCAGCACTTTGGGAGGCTGAGGTGGGCAGATCATGAGGTCAGGAGATTGAGACCATCCTGGCTAACATGGTGAAACGCTGTCTCTACTAAAAATACAAAAAATTAGCCTGGCGAGGTGGCGGGGCCTGTAGTCCCAGCTACTCTGGAGGCTGAGGCAGGAGAATGGCTTGAACCCAGGAGGCGGAGCTTGCAGTGAGCCGAAATCTTGCCACTGCACTCCAGCCTGGGCGACAGAGCAAGACTCTGTCTCAAAAAAAAAAAAAAAAAATGTGTAGCACTTCCCCCTTCATGCTCTCTCCTGCTCTACCATGTGAAGGTCTTGCTTCCCCTTCAGCCTTCTGCCATGATTGTAAGCTTTCTGAGGTCTCCCAGCCTTGCTTCCTGTACAGCCTGTGGAACTGTGAGTTAAACATTTTTTTTTTTTTTGTAAATTACCCAGTCTCAGGTAGTTCTTCACAGCACTGTGAGAACGGACTAATCCTTTCTCCCCCCTTCCCCTTCCCCATACTCTTCCCCTTCCCCTTTCCTTTTCTTTCCCTTTCCCTTTTCTTTTTCCTTTCCTTTCCTTTTTTTCTTTTCTCTCCCCAGATTGCTTTGGCTAGAACTTCTGCTACTGTGTCAAAGGCAGGAGGCATTTTTGCCTTGTTCCTGAGCATAGAGGAAGACTTTCAGTTTGTTATCATTGAGTATGATGTTAGCTGTGGATTTTTCATATATGGCTTTTATTATGTTGAGGCAGTTTCCTTTTATTCCTAATTTGTTTAGTACTTTTATAATGAAAAGAAATTTAATTTTGTCAGACGCTTTTTCTGCACCAATTAAGAAAATCATGTTTTTTTCTCCTTCATTCTGTTAATGTGGTGTCTTGCATTAATTGATTTTAATACGTTGACCCATCCTTGCACTTCATTAATAAATTCCACTTGGCATGGTATATGATGCATTTAACATGCTGTTGGAGTTAGTTTGCTAGTATTTTGTTCAAGATTTTTGCATCAATATTCATCAGTGATACTGGTCTGCTTTTTTTTTTTCTTGTAGTGTTTTTGTCTGATTTTGGTATTGGGTAATGTTACCTTTACAGAATGATTTAAAAATGTTTCTTCCTCTTAATTTTTTTTGAAAGAGTTTGAGGAGGATTGGTGTTAATTTTTCTTTAAATGTCTGATAGAATTCACCAGTGAAGCCATCAAGTTCTGGGCTTTCATCTTGCGGGTTTTTGACTACTGATTCAGTTACTAGTTATAATTCTATTCAGAATTTATATTTCTTCCTGATTCGGTCTTGGCAGATTGTGTGTTTCTAGAAATGTGTCCATTTTGTCTACGTTATTCAATTTGCTGGAGTACAATTGTTCCACTCTTATAATCCTTTTATTTATGTAAATAGGTAGTAATGTCACACTTCTGATTTTAGTTATTTGAGACTTTTCTCTCTTTTTATCAATGTAGTTAAAGATTTGTCATTTAAAAAATATTTTCAGTGAATCCATTTTTGTTTTCATTAATTTTATCTATTTTTTCTATTCTCTATTTTGTTTATTTAGAATATTGTTTTATTTCTAAAGGATTTGCCATAATTTCCTTTATTTTTAAAAAACGTCTTATTTTATAATTTCAACTTTTATTTTAGATTCAAGGGGCAAATGAGTAGCTTTGTTACCTGTATATATTGTGTGACAGTGAGATTTAGGGATTCAAATGATCCCATCATCCAGGTAGTGAGCGTAGTACCAAATAGGTAGTTTTTCAGCTCTAACCCCCACCCTCTCTCCTCTTTCTAGTAGTCCCCAGTGTCTACTGTTCCCATCTCTATGTCCATGTGTACTTATTGTTTACCTCCCACTTATAAGTGAGAACATGCGGTATTTGCTTTTCTATTCCTGTGTTAACTCACTTAGGATAATGGCCTTCAGCTTCATCCATGTTGCTGCAAAAGACATGATTAGAATATTGTTTTTAAAATTGCTATAACTGGCCAGGTGTGGTGGCTCACGCCTGTAATACCAGCACTTTTGGAGGCCTAGGTGGGCGGATCATTTGAGGTCAGGAGTTCAATACCAGCCTGGCCAACATGGTGAAACCCTGTCTCTACTAAAAATACAGAAAAAAAAAAATGAGCTGAATGTGAAGGTGCATGCCTGTAATCCCAGCTACTTTGGAGGCTGAGGCATGAGAATTGCTTGAACCCAGGAAGCAGAGGTTGCAGTGAACCAAGATCATGCCACTGCACTCCAGCCTGTGTGATAGAGTGAAACTCTGTCTCAAAAAAAAAAAAAAAAATGCTATAATTGTATAAGAACAAGATTGTCAGAAAAGTGTCCCTGGAAGAAGAAATTAAGCTGCATCCAAGAGAGCAAAGAGTTAGCAGACACCTCACTGTCCTTTTAATATGTATTTCTGTGGATAATTATAAATTAATTCGTTTTAAAAATCTCTTTGTTGACTCATAATTCAAAGAGCATAGTGACAGCATTTAATTTGCTCCTTAGAAATGTAACTTTGACAATATGCAGAAAAGATTTGGAAAAAAAAAAGAGAATCAAAGCAGAGAGAGCAGTTTGGAGGGTTTTGCTATAACGCAATTGATAAATGCTCAAACTAAGACGATGACTACCAATATTTTTCCAGTCTGAAATTTTCTGTTGTATTGGTACACTTTTTTCTTTAAAGATTTTACAAAGGCTTCAATATTCATGTAGGTGAACTTGTCACTCTTTTACCATAATTTATTATAACTTATAAAGTTAAAAGAATGTGTGTGTTTGTGTGTGTGTGTGTGTGTGTGTGTGTGTGACTTCCAGTTGCTTTTTTGTCTCCTATGGTATTCTAAAAACTATTTAATCTTTTTATTCACTAAGTTGTTTTTTTTTTTCCATTTTCTGAAATTCATCTGAATCAGAATATTCAGGCCTTGAGACAGAAGTGGGTCAGAAATCACTCAAGGTTTTTCAAACAAGTGAATATAATACAGGAATTTGGTTACACTTAGGTAACGCTATGCTAAATGGCTGCTGGGAACAGCAACAGTCCTTCTGGCTGAAGGGGTACCGTGGAGGTGATGGAATCACCAGAGTCCAGAATCATGAAGAAGAGAACTACCTGGGCCAGTCCCGAAACCACAAATGAAACACCACCTAAAATAGATGCTAGGATTACCAAAGGGCTGCTACTAAGCAGGTGAAAGGACTCCTTGCTGTGGGTGCTGGAAATGCTAAAAGATGATGATGAAATGCCCGTTGTTCCTTGCTGCTGGAAAATGCCAATAGAAACTAAAATAAAAAAGGTCCCATCTCTCCACTCCTACCTTTCAAACTTCTGCCAGTACTTCTTTTCGGTAGAAACTAACCAGAAGCCAATAGGCAAGTATCTTAGTCCATTTTCAGTTCCTTATAACAGAATACTTGAAACTGGGCAAGTTACAAAGAAATTTATTTCTTACTATTAAGGAAGCCGAGAAGTCCAAGGTCAAGGGGCCACATCTGGTAAGTGGCTTCTTGCTGATGAGACTCTGCAGGGTCCCATGGTGGCACAGGACCTCACGTGGTGAAGAGGGTGAGTGTGCTAGCTCAGGTCTCTCTTCCTCTTCTTATAAAGGCACCAGTCCCACTCCTATGATAACTCATTAATCCATTAGCCCATTATTCCATTAATCCATGAATGGATTAATCCACTCATGAGAACAGAGCTCTCATGACCCAATCACCTCTGAAAAGCCCCACCTCTCAGTGCTGCCACATTTGGGATTAAATTTCAACATGAGTTTTGGAGGGGGACAAATATTCAAACCTTAGCAAGTAACTAGGAAAATAGAATATGCAGGGCCCCTGGACACTCAAAATGCCTGACAAAACCTAGAAAGGCAGAAATTAAGGCTGAGAGCAACAGTCAAATGAGCAACTCAAACTGTTTTTTCTTCGGGGCTTCTGAGTGCCTATAACACATCCCAGAAGGTCATCTATTTGAATTTTGGGATATGTGTTTTTTCTTTTTGAGACATGAAAGAGATCTGATGACTTTAAAATCTTCATTTGGGTTGGTTTATTTTCATAGATTTATGTATCTCCACCAGGTGGAGTCAGAGGCCAGTTTATTAAAGGGTTAAACTTTGGAAATAAATTTGGTTAAGGATTTTAGTTTCAGAATAGATGAAGGAAAGATAAACAATACTGAGGCACTGCTTCTTTCTTCAGATGTTCTTGCTGGAATGGTACCTTGTTATTATCATATCCACTTTATGTTTTGTCAATGCGCCCCCATCCTCTGGCTATAACTTAGGACACTTCTGTTGCAAGGAATGGAGACTCATTCCAGCTGGCTCAAGAAAAAAGAATGTTATTATAAACATACAACAAGGAATATCACAGACATTTTTGGAAAAGAAACAAAATACAGCCAGAGTTTACCAGGAACAGGAGCTGCTCTTTGCTTCTCTTAAGGAACATATGGTCACTCTTATTTCTCTTGCTGATGTATTCATTATTCCTTCATTAAGTATACATACTGAGTCTCTACTATGGTGCTAGGGCCTGGATATACAGGGGTAGAAAAGATATTAAATGAGAAGACAGGCATTAAAGAAATAAGCACACACATAAAATTATAAATTGTAATAAATGCTTGGAATAAAATGTGCAAATGTGAAGAGAGAATGTATATGGTGACCTAATTACAATTAGGAGGTTAGGGAATAAACCATTATCAAAGTGACATTTAAGTATAAACCTGAAAAGATGAGTAAGAGATGGCCAGATTGACAATGGGGTAGGATGTTTGATTACTTATAAAGGATTTGAACCAGAAAGAATTGAACCATTTTCTATGCATACAGGAACACAAGGCTTATTATTTAAATAGCTTATTATTTTAATATAGAGTAAACATATTTGTGGTGAATGGGGGACATTCTGTCAGAATTAGTGAAAACACTTAGTTGTGGAAATATGTGAAATATCTGTAGTTTGATTACACTGAGGTTGGTTCTGTACTTCATATTTGCTTCATGTAGTAATTGAAGATATCAATTGTAAATTTTTTATCAGCCCAATGTTTCCCAACACTTATTCATAATGTAATTTACAAGTGCATGAAAATAACTTGCCTTGCATTTTAAGTTGGCCAGTGTCCCTTCTTCTTGTGGGAGGTTTATTACACTAACTAGCAGATCTGGCTGTCCTTTGTTTCCACTTAAATGGCACAAGGGCAAACTTGAGCCAGGCATATAAACAGTGTCCAACCTACAAGTGATTCTTCCTTCAAACCAAGTCATTGAGACCACAGCACACCACCTGACATCATCTGGCATGGCTGTGTACACTGATACATACCTGTCAGAGATCAGACATACAGTCCTGTTCTTTTTGATCCTTCATATGTACCAGGCTAATTATGAATTAGTATTTTGGCCTCTCTCAGTCTGAATGTTGCTGGTAGCTTTTTCTCTCCCAGGTCCTGACTTCACAGATAACAATCCACAATTAAACTCATTTATTTAATAAAGCTTCAGTGACAGTAAAGCTTCCTATGTTGATGTTTACTTATAGGATTTGGGTAATAAACCAATAGATGGCAGATACAAAAAACTGAGTCGCAACAAGCATATCCTAATAGTCTGCTAAAGTAAAAGATTGAATATAAAATAATAACTATTCTATCCAAGCTAAGCCTAGATAATGAAATATTTAAAAACCCTGCCTAGAAAGCAAATATTCCACTTAGAATTTTTTGAAAAATACCTAGAAAAGTTATTTGAGGGCAGTTTACTTGGATTGCTCGAATTATACAATTGGCAATTTAAACGAAAACTTTCTACTGACCTTTGAGGTCTCTTGAAGTTTTTTTTGCTTGTTTATTTTGTTTTGTTTTTAATTTAAGAAAGAAGAGGCATCCAGCTCTGCCTTTTTCCCTCATTAAGACATACCAACAGAAATAACTGGCTGCATTTGGTCTTAGCCAGTATCATATGATTATTTTTAGGGATTTTTTTGGCCCCAACACAGTGCATGGTTGAACTGCCAAAATATAAATCAAGATATGAAACTTACTACATTCTTCAGAATTAATAAATATTTTCCCTGGTTAAAGCAAGACTCCCATAACCAAATCATCCAAAATAAACTAGATTAATTAGGTCCAGAATGGATAAGATAGAATAGTCACAAAGGATAACACTGTATACAATTATAAATATTCATTCCTTTATGTTGCTAATTTTAGATTAGGTCAGCCTGTGGATGTATTAGTCTGTTCTCACACTGAAATAAAGAACTACCTGAGACTGGGTAATTTGTGAAGAAAAGAGGTTTGACTCACAGTTCCACAGGCTGTACAGGCGGCATGGCAGGGGAAGCCTCAGGAAACTTACAATCATGGCAGAAGGGTGAAGGGGAAGCAAGCATATCTTCACGTGGTGGCCGGAGAGAGAGAGAGAGTGAAGGGGGGAAGTGCCACACACTTTTAAACCATTGGATCTCATGAGAACTCACTCACTATCACGAGAACAGTAAGAGGGAAATCCACCTCCATGATCCAATCACTTCCCACCATGTCCCTCCTCCAACATGTGGGGATTGCATTTCGACGTGAGATTTCGGTGGGGACACAGAGCCAAACCGTATCAGTGGACATGTAATGAAAGTGAAAGAGCCTAGCACACTTTAAAAATGCTCTTCGTATCTCGGTGCACTGACTAAGATGGCAGGGCAGGCTTCAAATGCCCGCTCCATCAGTCACTATTGTGCAGCTAGGCATCCACTAAACTCTTTGTGCCTCAATGCCCTAACCAATAAAATAGGCATCATTCCAGCTTGTACACACCATAAGGTTTTGATGAGGATGGGATGAGATCAGGTTTCTAAGGTACTTGGTGTGTAGATTAGCTCTTAATTGAAAATCATATAGTATTATTAATGGCCAGTGATTGTTTCATTGCTTATCTCTGCCAGGATGTAACTATGGGGCAGTGATTCTCACTCCCCCGACCTCAGGAGACATTTGGCAATATCCAGAGACATTTTTGGTTGTGGGGGGGCTACTGGCATCTACTGAGTAGAATTCAGAGATGCTGCTAATACCCCACAATGCACAGGTAGCCCCCACAGCAAGACTCAGATGGCCCCAAATGCAATAGTGCCAGGTTGAGAAACCCTGCTCTAGGGGTTAGTGGGCCTCCTTTTTACTGAGTGTATGTTATACAAGTGTGTGACTTTGTGTTTTGTGCTCTCTAATTTACTTTCTGCTCCTCTCCCCAATGCTCCCAGACTGTGAACTCCTTAGGGGCAAGTTCTGAGTCATCGTCACTGTGGCCATGCCTACAATGTCCAGCCCAAGTCCTGGCTTAGACGAGGCCTCAGTAATGCTTGCTGAAGGGTATTTTAAAACTGCTTTTCAGAAACTCTATTGTAAAACACTAAATCTACCAATGGGGACTATGCATTGATTATTACAGTTCTGAAACTATGGTAGTTTCAGTACATTTGTTCTGACAAGGTACGAGAAAGTTTATGGCACGGTCATCACAGCACATGTTTTGGAGTTGGAAAGACCTCAGTTTGAATTCTACCCTCAATTTACCACTTAGCCTTTTGTAAGTTATAAAAATGTTGACAATAATGCATTTATTCCAGGGATGCTGTGAGAGACTTTATAAGATGGTCAGTGTGAAGAGCCTCGTTCAGAAAATAGTTCCTAGCAGCTAGGATGTGCTATGACTTCAGGCAAGTTCTCAACCCCTACCTCCCCAGCCACAGCCTTCTCTGTAAAGGGGAGATAATAACTTCCTTGTATAATGCTAAAAGGATTGAATGAGGCCATGATGTGCTTAGCAGAGTTTAATAAATGGTGACTATTATTATTATAATCTTTTCATTTCAGTGGAAAAAAACTGAAAAAAAAATAGTTCTCTGTCTTGTGTTTTTCACTTATCCCATCTCTTTTTTTAATACTCCCCAAAAGCAGCAGGAAGGAAACAAAACAAAACAAGAGAGGCCAAGAAATGCATTTTAAAATATTTTTCTCATATTCCAAAATAGTGCCATGAATTTAAAGCTTTCTTCAAAAGAAGCATTGGACACCCTTGTTCTTGTAGCTTCATTGGCTGGAAGAGGCATTGATAGCCATTACTTGTGTTTCTGGGTCACCCTTCAAAGTATTAAATTATTTCACAAAGATTTGTTTCTTTTCATGTGACAAGAAAAAATAAATTGTGATGATTACTGTCACCTCCTGCCCCTTCTTTTTTTTTTAAAAAAAATCATAGGTGAAGCTGCCAAAATCTTGAAAAGTTGTATATATCAAACGTGTAGCAGTGCAAGGGAAAGGAAATAGTATGGGAGCTTTGGAGCCTGTATTTCCATATATGCGGTGGCTCACGCCTGTAATCCCATCACTTTAGGAGGCCAAGGCGGGCAAATCATGAGGTCAGGAGTTTGAGACCAGCCTGGCCAACACGGTGAAACCCCGTCGCTACTAAAAAAACCAAAAAATTAGCTGGGCGTGGTGGTGGGCACCTGTAATCCCAGCTGCTCGGGAAGCTGAGGCAGGAGAATCTCTTGAATCCGGGAGGCAGAGGTTGCAGTGAGCTGAGATCGCGCCACTGCACTCTAACCCAGGCAACAGTGTGGACTCTGTCTCAAAAAATATATATATATATGTATAAATATAAAATATATATTATATTATACAAAATAAATATATATTACAAATGTAAACTATATTTTTATAGTATATAAGTATATAATATACTTATACATTATACATATTATATATGTATAATAATGTATATTACATAAAATTAAAATATATAAAATAGGGAATATTTCCTATTTGAGTGTGTCTGTGCAGGTGGGGAGGGAAGAGAATTAGTCAGGATCTTTTGGTGTGTGTGAGGGTCAGAGACACAGATGCAAACTTTATTGGCTCACTGAATCATGCCTTAGGATGGACTCTATATTGGAATGAATTCTGTGTCCAAACCTAGGAAAAACATTGAGTAAGAAGGATGGGCAATTGTTTTTCTCCAAGCAAGAGACTGGAGTTCACCTTTGTGTCCAGAGAGTTGTATACTATGATTGCAGGCCCCACTTGAAGAGGTTCCCCCAAACCATATCCTTCTTAATTTTTATTTTTCTTTCTTCTGCAATCATCTGATGGGTTCTTCCTGTGTACTGCACAGACAAAATCAATTCACTGAGAATTGAATGGGTTCAATTTCAGTGGTATTGCAGTAAAGAAAGAGTTTAATAGACATGAGGCCGGCCATATAGGAGATGGAGTTATTACTCAAATCAATCTCCCCAAGGGCTCAGAAGCTAGGACTTTTCAAGGATAGTTTGGTGGGCAGGGGGATAGGGAATGGGGAATGATTATTGGTTGGGGATGCAACCTTAGGAGTGTGGAAAATGTTCACTGAGTCAGCCTCTGGGCCACAGGACTGGTTAAGTCATGAGTTGTGGGTTTGGGTGGAGTTAGCCAGTCCACAGAAATGAAAAAGTCTGAAAAGACACCTCAAAAAGTTAATCTCTGGTTCTACAATAGTGATGTTATCTACAGGAGTCACTGGGGAATTTACAAATCTTGTGACCTCCAGAACAATGGCTGGTTATCATTTAACGACACAAACATCTTAGCAGAATTCAGGCCCCTCTAGTAATCCTAACCCTGTGGGATAAGTCTGAGTTAGGCACGCCTCCTCCATGGTTTGTACTGCCCTCTTTCATAGAACTTACTGCTTTGTGTTATAATTACAGAACTACAATAGTCAGTTTACCCATCTGTTGTGGATTAAATTGTGTGTCCCCTATTTCACAAGATAGAGAAAGAAGGAACCCTCCCTAATTCATTCTATGAAGCCAGCATCACCCTAATACCAAAACCAGGAAAAGACACAACCAAGAAAGGAAACTATAGACCGATATCCTTGATGAACATAGATGCTGAAATTGTTAACAAAATACTAGCTAACAGAATCCAATAACATATCAAAAAGATAATCCACCAAGATCAAGTGGGTTTCATACCAGGGATGCAGGGATGGTTTAACATACACAATTCAGTAAATGTGAGACACCACATGAACAGGATTAAGAACAAAAATCACATGATCATCTCAATAGATACAAGAAAAGCATTCGACGAAATCCAGCATCCTTCATAATTAAAACCCTCAGCAAAATCAGCATATAAGGGACATACTTTAATGTAATAACAGCCATCTATGACAAACCCACAGCCAACATAATACTGAATGGGGAAAAGTTGAAAGCATTCCCTCTGAGAACGGGAACAAGACAAGGATGCCCACATTCACCACTCCTCTTCAACATAGTACTGAAAGTCCTAGCCAGAGCAATCAGACAAAATAAAGAAATAAAGGGCATTTGAATTGGTAAAGAGGAAGTCAAACTGTCCCTATTTGCTGATGATATGATTGTTTACCTTGAAAACCCTAAGGAAGCTCCTAGAACTGATAAAAGAATTCAGCAAAATTTCCAGATACAAGATTATTGTACACAAACTTAGTAGCTCTTCTATACACCAACAGCAACCAAGCAGAGAATCAAATAAAGAACTCAACTCCTTTTACAATTGCTGCAAAAAAAAAACAAACAAAAAAATTAAAAAAAAAAACAAGAAAAAAAAAAAACTCAGCAATATACCTAACCAAAGAGTCAAAAGATCTCTACAAGGAAAACTACAAAACACTGCTGAAAGAAATCATAGATGACACAAACAAATGGAAACACATCCCATGCTCATAGATGGGTAGAATCAATATTGTGAAAATGACCATACTCCCAAAAGCAATCTACAAATTCATCACAATCCTCATCAAAATAGTACCATAATTCTTCACAGAGTTATAAAAAACAATTCTAAAACTCATATGGAACCAAGAAAGAGCCTGCATAGCCAACGCAAGACTAAGCAAAAAGAATAAATCTGGAGACATCACACTATCTGATTTCAAACTATACTATAAGGCAATAGTCACGAAAACAGCATGGTACTGGTATAGAATAGGCATAATGGAACAGAATAGAGCACCCAGAAATAAACCCAAATACTTACAGCCAACTGATCTTCAACAAAGCAAACAAAAACACAAAGTGGGGAAAGGACATCCTTTTCAACACATGGTGCTGGGAATAATTGGCTAGACACATGTAGGAGAATGAAATTTGATCCTCATCTCTTACCTTATACAAAAATCAACTCGAGATGGATTAAGGACTTAAACCTAAGACCTGAAACTATAAAAATTCTAGAAGATAGCATTGGAAAAACCCTTCTGGACATTGGCTTAGGCAAGGATTTCATGACCAAGAACCCAAAAGCAAATGCAATAAAAACAAAGATAAATAGCTGGGACCTAATTAAACTAAAGAGCTGTTGCACGACAAAAGAAACAGTCAGCAGAGTAAACAGACAACCCATAGAGTGGGAGAAAATCTTCACAATCTATACACTGACAAAGGACTAATATCCAGAATCTACAACAAACTCACACAAGTCAGTAAGAAAAAAACAAACAATCACATCAAAAAGTGGGCTAAGGACATAAATAGAAAAATTCTCAAAAGAAAATATACAAATGGCCAGCAAACATGGAAAAATGCTCAGCATCACTAATGATCAGGGAAATGCAAATTAAAATCACAATGCGATACCACCTTACTTCTGCAAGAATGGCCATAATAAAAAAATAAAAAAACAGTAGATGTTGTCGTGGATGCAGTGATCAGGGAATACTTCTACACTGCTGATGGGAATGTAAACTAGTACAGCCACTATGGAAAACAGTGTGGAGAGTCCTTAAAGAACTAAAAGTAGAACTACTATTTGATCCAGCAATCCCACTACTGGGTATCTATCCAGAGGAAAAGAAGTCATTAGTCAAAAAAGACACTTGCACATGCATGTTTATAGCAACACAATTCACAATTGCAAAATTGTGGAACCAACCCAAAGACCCATCAATCAACGAGTGGATAAAGAAACTGTGATATATATGTATACACAATGGACTACTACTCATCTATAGAAAGGAATGAATTAACAGCATTTGTAGTGACCTGGATGAGATTAGAGACTATTATTCTAAGTGAAGTAACTCAGGAATGGAAAACAAAACATCATATGTTCTCATTGATATCTGAGAGCTAAGCTATGAGGATGCAAAGGCATAAGAATGATACAATGGACTTTGAGGGCTTGAGGGGAAGAGTGAGAGGGGGTGAGTGATAAAAGACTACAAATATGGTGCAGTGTATACTGCTTGGGTGATGGGTGCACTGAATCTCACAAATCACCACTGAAGAACTTACTCGTGTAACCAAATACCACCTATACCCCAATAACTTATGGAAAAATAAAATTAAATTAAAAATTAAGCATAAATAAATAAATAAATTGTGCATCCCCTTCCAAAATCATATGCTGAATTCGTATACCCTAGCACCACAGAATGTGACCATATTTGGAAACAGGACCGTTGCAGATGATATTAGTTAAGTTTAGATGAGGTTGTTAGGGTAGGCCCCAATCCAATATGATTGTGGCGTTAGAAGAAGGCAAAGATTGGGGTGATGCTTCCACAAGCCAAGAAACACAAAAGCTTGCCAGTGAACCACCAGAAGCTAGGAGGGGTCCTGGAACCAATTCTCCCTCACAGCCCTCTGGAGGAACTAACCCTGATCTTGAACTTCCAGCCTCCAGGACTGAGAGACAATAAATTTCTGTTTGAGCCACCCAATTTGTGGCAATTTGTTACTGCAGCCATTGGAAACTAATACAGCATCTATTTGCCTTAAGCTTCTTAAGATCAGGAAACTCATCATCTGGATCTCTGTAGTCCCATCTCTGAGTACTTTTTCTCATACATAGCAGGCATAAGAAAAAAGGTTAAAGGCATATAAAAAGGTTTTAGAATAAATGACTATGTAAAATATTTGGCATTCAATGGAGATAGTAATGATTATAATACTAACATTAATCATTTTAAAATTCTATGAAATTTAGTGAAAGGAACAATGGCTTGTTCTGCCTGAGATTCTTTATGAAAGCCTTCATGAGCAAAGTCAAATTTATGCATGGAGAGGGTGAACAACTTGGTAATTCAAGTCAAACTTGACAGCACATGGCCATAGAAACCACCTTTCAGGCTTCTTTCCTTTAAAGCAAGGTTTCTTAACTTTGGCACTAGTGAAATTTTGGGCCAAATAAGTCTTTGTTGTTTGGGACAGTCCTGTGCTTTAGAGGATGTTTTTGCAACATCCCTGGCCTTGACCCACTAAATGCCAATAGCATTCCTCATCCAGTTGGCCACCAAAAATGTCTCCAGACATTGCCAATTGTTTAACCTTCTCCCCAATCCCTGGATAATAGAGAACTGCTGCTAAAATCAGGGTGACTTGAAGGTAGAGGAGACTAGTGGTATATTGAGGGCTCATTAAGGTTGCTGGCAGCTGGGTGTAGTGGCTCACACCAGTAATCCTGGCATGCTGGGGGGTCAAGACATAAGAATCACTGGAGTATAGGAGTCTGAGACCAGCCTGGACAACATAGTGAGACCCCATCTCTACAAATTGATACAAAAGTTAGCCTAGTGTGGTGGCACATGCCTGTCGTCCCAGCTACTCAGGAGGCTGAGATGTGAGGATGACTTGAGCCCAAGAGTTCGAGGCTGCAGTAAGCCAAGGTCATGCCACTGCACTCCAGCCTGGGTGACAGAGTGAAAACCTGTCTCTAAAAAAAAAAAAAAACAGAAAATCACTGGCATTTACCTGTGTTGAGGGAATGGGTGGGCAGAAATCAGGAAAAGGTCATGTGCTTATTAATTTTATTAAGCTATCGCTCTGCATACCCTCTCTCTCTTTTTTTTTGTAATTATAGTGGAGTATGAAACTGAGCTTATTATCTCTTCTATGGGGTCTATCCTTCTTTGAGAGAAATGGGAAATTTAAAAATGTGATAATCTATTGGTGAATGGGGAAAACATCTGCTTAGTGTTACATTTACTAAATGACATGACCAAGTTGTTTTTCGTAACCCTGAGCATTTTTCAGAGTCTAACTTATAGAGCGAGCCTGCCTCAGGGATTTCTGGGCTGCCAAGGCAGATATGAGACCCATAAAGACTCCTGGAAGATACTTTTTACAGGATCTGGGAGGTCTAAATCTCGCACCTGCAATCCAGGATTAAGACATTCATGCAACATAAGGTGGATCTATGTTACTCAGTCTTGTTTGGAGAAGGTTTCAAGGTGTCCTGTTATGCTTAGATTCACCTCCATGGAATCTATTCTTAGTAATCATCTTTTGAATAAAGGAAGATGGGGTGAAGCCAAATTCACGGTCTCGAATTTGAGAAACAAGGTTGGTAGGCAAAGGATTCCCCAGAGCACCAAATCATACCACTCTGAAACTTTTAGACCTATTTAATAGGGCAGTCATGTCAGGCCAGAAGTAGTCAACCTTTTTTATAATCCCCTTTCAACTGAAAACCTGTTTTGAAGCACAATATGTAAACAGATAAAGAAGGATTGGGATGGAGGGAGGAAGAGGGGGCTCCCCTCAGCTGGTCTGCTCACACCTTGCCTTGCCTCACAAACGCTCCCTACCCTGCTCCATTTGGAGGGCTATGTAGGGGCAGTTTGCAAAACAAGAACCAGCAGTTGTTACTTTAAACATGGAGGCTTCTATCTTGTTAAGTGAAAGAATAAGAATCTCTCAGAAGTCAGCATATCAAGATTGAGCTTAAAAAGCCACCACACAAATAGAAAGAGTAGTTCCATGTGAAGCTCTCACTTCAGTGGGACCTAAATTAAGCAGGGTGTTGATTGGGCAGATCACAGCCATGGAGAAGAGGGCAAGCGACCAAGCATAAGCACTGAGCAGTTGTATGGGCAAAAGCCCAAGCTGGCTATCATGACCCAGCAATGACAAACTTGGGAAAGTCACTTTCTCCAGTAGCATGAAAGGATGGTCCTCTGAATATCCTAGCTCAGGATTGTTGCTGCACATAGCCTCGGACTTAGAAGGTTGAGAATAAAGCGTGAGGACATGAAGGCTTCAAGCCCTCAAGCCCTCAAGCTCTTTCATTTCATCATGAATGTAGCCTGGGTTTTGCAAGCTAATAAATTTGGATGACAGAGTGAGTTTGGTCCAAAATTTGTCAAATAAAAAATATCCAGCCAGAAAGATTCAGGAATTTTTGGTAAGTCTTGTTCATACAGGAAAAAAGAGAGCAAGGAGCAATTGATAAACTTTTACTTCATCTTATGGTAGAGAGGCTGAATGTCTCTTCTCTACAAGGAGACTATCAGTTTTAGGGCATACACAGCAAGACCCAACTTTCCAAATCAGTTTGGAGCAGACGTATTGGCAATCACTCTATGTCCCTCACTCCATGTCCCTCAGGGGGTTCAGGACAGGCTACCCTAACATATGGCACCTTGGCATATTGAATATTTTAGGCTGAAGGAAATTGAGAAACAGCATGTGCAAGAAGGTCTCTCTGAACTTTCCCCTTCTTTCTCCCCTGAAGCAGGTCCTAAGACCCTCATATGAGAAATGCCCTTCTTATGCCTGGAGGAAAGGAACATCCTTGTCTCCAAGATGAGGGACACCAAGAGGAATTTGAATGAACAGGTCTTGCTTTCCCCCCAGCTTATTACTCTTAGTTCATACTCTTTATTTTCCTCCTCTCATATTTTTCTACAACTCTCCATTCTTCATCCACCGCACTACAAAACATTCAGGTTTAACTAATTTAACTTCACTTCCTAATGAAGGCTCCCTTGTTACATAAAACTTTAAGTAAGTATGCATGCTTTTCTCTTTGTAATCTGTCTTTTGTTACAGGGGTGCCAGCCAATGAACCCAAGATGGTCAGAAGAAAAAGATAAGTTTTCTCCCCTACATTCCCTCAAGAATAACCCAATCGCCACTCTTGACATTATTCTGCTTTGTGTATCTCCACCTCCTCCTGTCACTGGAGCCTAACAGTGACTGATATGTATCTTGTCATGTGTTCTAAGTATTTTACATGATCCTGTAGAACCCTCTTTCAACCTATGGGCTGGGTACCATCTTTATCCTCCCATTACAAGTGACAGCCTTGTATTTAAACAACTTGCTCAAGATGCCACAATGAGACTTGGTGGAACCAGGATTTGAACTCAGAGCTTTCTAGCTTTACAGACTTCAGGAGTTCAAGACTACTTCTTCCCTTTGCAAAATTGCCATTGAAATAAAACTGATCTGTTGATGGGACAATTTTTTTCATGTGTTTTATTGTCAGTTGGTTTTGCCTTACGGTCCTGTGATAAAACTAGTAGTGGTCACAGTAAGTGGAGAACTGGGTGTGGTTGCGTGGGTCTCATTACTCAGAGAACTGGGAAGGAATCCTCTTTTGAATATAGTCCCTCTGGGTGTGGAGGTTTGTCGAAGGAAGGAGCAAACATCAGAGCATTCAGAAATAGGGCAAACAATAAAAGAAAAAAAAGTTGAGTTAATAAATTAACAAATAAACCCACCAAAGGATAAATGAATGAACTAGTTGGTGAAGTGAAAGCACGCAAGAACATGGAGAGTACATTGTGTGATCCTTGGTAACCTGGCTGGATTGTTATTCAAGACTCTAACAAAGAGACAAAAAAAGCCTCAAGGCTCCTGTCTCCCCATTCTCCTTAGTTATTTCTACCATATATTGACTGTTCCAAATGGAGCAGAGTCAGATGTGTCTATTTGAAATGCTTTTAGAAGAGTTGCAGGAGGTCTTGTGCACTCCTTTTGAATCTGGTGAAGTTGACTTCCTTTGAGGTGATCCCAAACAGGGTTTGAATGTTAGCTTCACAACTTAATAGGTTTATGAAGAAATAACTTAACTTAAACTTAAGTTTCCTTCACTGAATCTTCAAATGGAGATTCTTTGAGCTGAGGACATCTACCATGTTACTAGGACACTTAGAAATTGTTTAGAATACATACTCCTCACACACACACATACACAACCTAATTCAATGCCTGTTGCTCAATAAATACAGCTGTCATTTACTGGGGTTGGGAAGAAAAAAATCAAAAGGCAGGAGGATAAAAATCCCAATTGAATTGTCATGATTAATATAGGCGTACCATTTCCAGAGTAGCAGCTTGTCTTTCTCTCCTGCTTATATTTGGACAAGGCAGTTTTCCAACATCAGATATTTTCTTATTGAAGGATAAGATCATTTGATCACTTCCATATTTTGTTTTTACCTTCGGGCTTTTCGTAGTATCTTTTTGTGGTTGCTGTCCAGGTATATTGTTACAGAGGTTTAACTTTTTCTCAAATTGCTTTGGTGGATTTATAGAATCTTGTTATTTTGATGTGTAGATGCTGGACATGAGGATGGTTATTCACAGATTTAGGTGTCTTACTTGGCATTAAGGTGGCAGAAGCACACAAGTGTCTCTTGGGTTCACTGCAGATGTTATACCTCGCCAGAAGCCAGATATTCACAAGAAGAAGAAGTGAATATCCAATTTGCCCAAATTAGAATCACCAAAAACTTTCCTTTTCTCACACCGCTGATAACAATTCTCTCTGGAGTTTGTGAGATGTGGGTTGCTATGGAGATGAAAAGACTGAAAAATATTATACAGAAAAAAATGGCTGAGCTTATACAATATTTAGGAAAATATATTTCTTTGAGCTGGCATTGAAATAGAATGCATTGTCCTGTGATGGTAGCAAGAGTTATAAAGTTGATAAAATTTCCTAAGGTTCCGTAAGCCAAATTGTATGTATAATGTATTACTTCTGGGCTGAGGCAGGTAAAAGCTAGTGTGCTTCTTCCATTTCTCTCCCCTCCACTTGAAACATCTACTTTAAAGGCCACACATTCCAGATGGCATAGCTATAAGTTGCAGAAAAGTCACAGTCCCCACATGAGACTTCATGTGGAAGAGTAATAAACCTTCATTGTGCAAAGCCACTGAAATTTGGAGGTTTATCTTCTGTTACTGAACATGATATACAGCCTATTCTGACTAAATCAAGGAGATTAGGAATATGCTCATAAGATAAAGCCCACAGGCAATGAGATGTCATCCTTAAGAGATTGACCCAAGTTTTAGTCCAGGTCTGCCACAGACTGTGAAGTAGGCTTCACACAATACCACTAAACTTGTTTCCTCATCTGCAAACTGGGAATACAAATATGTACTTCATATTTTTATTGTTGTTTACGTCAGGTGTACTTCAGAAGATTGTGGTAAGAACAAATGAGATCATTTATGCAAAATCAAGGTGCTTTGCATAGTTCCTGGTGCAAAATAAGCACTTAATAAAATATTTAATAACAAACATCTTAAATTTAAACATATAAAATAATACAAAAATATAAAGTGATTAAAAAAATACTGAATAATCTTGCCTTGCTCAAGATATCAGTCAAAGCCAATTTAGGGGTCTACAAAAGAGAAGTTCTTAACTTGTAAGATCCACAGATGGATTTTAGAGGATAGTAAGCCTCATGCAATTGTATGCAAAATTACATGTATAAGCAAATGTGCATTTGTCTAAATATATTGAATCCCAGGTAAGAGTTATTGAGAGCCTCACTTGGGATAACAGACTGTAATAGAATGGAAAATCACATTTAGAAATAAAATATATTACAGAAGCAGAACATAAAAGTTTGGAAAATTTGCAGTCTGACAATGCAATAGAAAAAAAATCCCGTTTTCTGAGGAGAAATTCCAGCCAGCTGCAGAAATTTGCATAAGTAACAAGGAACCCAATGTTAATCCTCAAGACAATGGGGAAAATGTCTCCAGGGCATGTTAGAGACCATTGTGGCAGCCCCTCCCATCACAGGCCTTGAGGCCTTGGAGGAAAAAGTGGTTTAATGGGCCAGGCCCAAGGTGCCCATGCTGTATGCAGCCTAGGGACTTGGTGCCGTGAATCCCAGCTGCTCTAGCCATGACTAAAAGGGGCCAAGGCACAGCTCAGGCTGTTGCTACAGAAGGTGTAAGCCCCAAGCCTTGGCACCTTTCATGTGGTGTTGAGCCTGTTGGTGCACGGAAATCAATAATTGAGGTTTGGGAACCTCCGCCTAGATCTCAGAGGATATAGGGAAACACCTGGATGCCCTGGGAGAAGTTTGCTGCAGGGGCAGGGCCCTCATCGAGAACTTCTGCTGGGGCAGTGCAGAAGGTAAGTGTGGAATTGGAGCCTCCAAACAGAGTCCCTACTGAGGCACAACCTAGTTGACCTGTTAGAAGAGGACCACCATCCTCCAGACCCCAGAATGGTAGATCCACTGACAGTTTGTGCAGTGCCCCTGGAAAAGCTGCAGACACTCAATGGCAGCCCGTGAAAGGAGCCAGGAGGGGAGCTATGCCCTGCAGAGCCACAGGGGCAGAGCTGCCCAACACTGTGGGAGCCTACCTCTTGCATCAGTGTGACTTGGATGTGAGACATGGAGTTAAAGGAGATCATTTGGAACTTTAAGGTTGAATGATTGTCCAGTTAGATTTCGGACTTGCATTGGGCCTGTGGTTCCTTTGTTTTGGCCAATTTCTCCCATTTGGAATGGTTGTATTTACCCAATGCCTGTTGTATCCCCACTGTATCTAGAAAGAAACTAACTTGCTTTTGATTTTACAGGCTCACAGGTGGAAGGGACTTGCCTTGTCTCAGATCAGACTTTGGACTTGGACTTTTGAATTAATGCTGGAATGAGTTTAAACTTTGGGGAACTTTTGGAAGGGCATGATTGTGTTTTAAATTGTAAGGACATGAGATTTGGGAGGGGCCAGGCATAGAATGATACGGTTTGGCTGTGTCCCCACCTAAATATTATCTTAAATTGTAGTTCCATAATCCCCATGTGTCATGAGAGGGACCAGGTGGAGATAATTGAATAATGAGGCTGGTTTCCTCCATCTTGTTCTCATGATAGTGAGTTCTCATGAGATCTAATGGTTTTATGAGGGGCTTCTGCCTTTGCTGGGCACTCATTCTTTTCCTTCCTGCTGTCATATGAAGAAGGACATGTTTGCTTCCCCTTCCGCCATGATTGTAAGTTTCCTGAGGCCTCCCCAGGCATGCTGAACTGTGAGTCAATTAAACTTCTTTCCTTTACAAACCCAGTCTTGAGTATGTCTTTATTAGCAGTGTGAGAATGGACTAATACAGTCCTGCACAGATGTCTCTTGTGGGGAAAATCTACATTCTGTAGAGAATCCCTTTTCCTTTTCAGGTCTTTTCTTGATTCGGGAGAGATTTATCTAAGAGTCTGACACCTTTTAATGCCTGATAAGAAACATTCATCATCTATTCTCTCTGAAGTCTACTAACTGGAGGCCTTCTCTACGTAACAAAACCTTGGCTTCCACCACTCCCTTTGTGTTAGCCCCAAGCATTTCTTTCTGCTGACTTCATTTATTTAGATAATGACTGAACTCTTTCAACCAATTGCCAATCACAAAATCTTTGAATTCACCTAATCTTCAAATTCACCTGTAAGCAACCCTCCCCCCACCTTTGACTTGTCCTGCCTTTCCAGACCAAATCAATGTATACCTCACACGTATTGATTAATGTCTTATCTCCATAAAACGTATAAAACCAAGCTGTAACCCAATCACCTGGGGTACATGTTCTCAGGGCCTCTTGAGGCTGTGTCATGGGCCATGGTCTTCACATTTGGCTGAGAGTAAATTTCTTCAAATATTTTACAGAATGTGGCTTTTTTTTTTGTCAACAAAGGTATAAAGAACTTTTTATTTTCCTAGCGTGAAAAGGAATTTGTAGGTCTGTGGGAATTTTCATGCAGGGTCAGAAGAACTTCTCCCACTAAATATATTTTCATGGGACAGCAGGAGATAAAAATAAAGCTGTATATTAACTAGAACCCTTGGGTCTCATTTGTTCTATATGCCTGATGTATTAGCAATCATTCTTGCTCGTTCCAGTAATAGTCTTGAACAGTGTGTTCTGACTAGCTGAGCTGTGGTTATGTGCCCAACCCTATACCAGTCCTCAATCCCAGAGAGACAAGAACTCTGATTTGCCAGATATGAATCATTTGCCCTGAAGTTAGAGAAGGATTCTGACTTTCCCAAACCATATGGAGTGAGAATGGTAAAAAACTAATTCTCCAAACACATGCTAAGCTGACAAAATAAAACAACTATCAATACTATGTGTACTGGAAACTCTTGGGTCATTTCCAATCTGAAGACGCAAATATTTTAAAAGTGACAAGTAGCATGATCTTGGGAAAAGTCTGATTCTAATAATCAGCAATCCTGAATTCTAGTCATGACATTGCCTCTAAGTAGCTATGTGACAGGAGCTGTACCACTTAATCCCTTGGGGTCTCACTATTCATATATTTATAGGTCCAGGCTAAAATGTATACTAGGTCCTTTTCAATTTAGAACCCTATGACAAGCATAGAAAGGTTTTGTCTGTCTCTAGAGGGAGTAGTTTGACGTTGCAGTCATTTATTCTGACTTTCTCCTTAAATCTGTGGCAAACAACCTGCCACAACCAAATGCCCTGGGAAGTTCATTGAAATGTAGGTGATCTACAGAAATGTAATTTCAGTGCCTCTCTTTTACCTGCTGGGTATAATCATGGCATAACGCCTACATTTCTTTGCTTCTAAGAAACTTATGGATCAGGGGAGGTTCAGATGGAATTTTCATAAGCCCCACAAAACCCACCTTTTTCTTTAAATTGTACCATCTGCCTTGTGGGAAAATCTTACCTGGTTTATTTTCTTCCAGAATGTGACTCAAAAAGATTGAAGGGAAAAAAAAGCGATAATGCAACTTTGAGAAAAATGTTCTGCAATCCCTTAATATCCCCTGCACAGAAAGTCATTTTCTGCCTATTCTTGCAGTTTGAGATCACAGGATTCTTGACAACCTAATAGCACTTCATGCCAATAAAGTCAGGACTGTCTTTTTGTTTGATGTTGTTTGGAACATGCAATTATCTCAAAGACAGGTTGTAGCTAAGCATTTTCATCTGTCCCCAGCCCTTTCTGCCTGGGGGTAGGATATGACATACCTCTCAGTTTCAGTTATATGCAAAGGTGCCTAGATTCGCAAGGTTCAGAGCTTTTACCTTTCAGAATGTCCAGTGCTACAAATCTTGCTCTAGGGAAGTTATCTGGCCCTTTCATAATGATCCTTTTACTTCCAATATTTGTTTGCATGAAAGCTTCAGAAATTTCTATAGTGTCCCACCTCCATCACCATTCAGATATTATTTCGAAGCTTTTGTCCATCTGTTAGATATAGAGTTGGGATCAGATTCTCAGGCCCCAAGCAGGGAGCATTCTGAGTGATGTGCAAGTGTACTCTCCAACCTACTCCTTCCATTTTTGCACTGTCTCTACCCATCCTGTTCTATGCTCGACTTAGTATTAAAAATTGTAAAGGAACAAATAAGCATTAGAAGGTCAAACCATGTATTTTTGAATGGAAAACAGATCGTATGAAAAGAGAGCATCCTTTTGGGATTGATGTTACTCGGTCTTCATTCCGGTATCAGTAAGCGCAGTATTCCTTATCTGCATTTCTTCCCCCTGCAACCTTCCTTTGAAATCGAGGGGCAATATGAAAGAGAAATGTCACCCTCCCTCTGTACCACCTTCCTTCTTACTTTTCTGCAGCCTCCTCTCCTCCACCACTGAACTGCTGTTCTTTGCCATAGCTGCTTCCCTGGTATGCTCTGACTTGAAAAGCACAGTGAGAGCTGTAAGGGCACTGGCTAGCAGCCTGGAATAATAAAATCAGAAGATTTCAGCACAATCTTTGTACCATCACTTCTTTTCTGGGTGAACTTAAACAAGTCAGTAAATCTTTTAGAACTTAAAATTTCTCATATATCCAGGGTGATAACATGACCTTCCCAGCTCAACCCATGAGATGGTTACAAGAATCAAATACAATAATGTGTGTGAAAGTGCCATGTACTATGCAGCAATGTTACTATAATGAATGATCGAGCAGCTAACTTTTATGGGTCATACTATGTGCCAAGTTAGTTATATTCTTTTAAGTTAGTTATAAGTTAGTTACATCAATTAAATACTTGCATAGATTAATTCTCACAACCCTCTGAAGTTTTCACTATTGTATCCCTATTTCACTGACAAGATGAAGAAAGTGAACCCTAGAATTGCTATTTTACCCAGAGTAGCACAGCTATTCACATCAGAGTAAGAGCCGGTTCTTTGAAGCAAATCTGTGTGATGCTAAAATTAGCTCTTCTTTGCAATGTCTCTATAGTATTTCTTTTATGTGCGATGATGAGAAAAATGACACCAAGATATCCAGTGGATCTGGCTCCTTCTTAGCCTCCACTCCCTGATCACTGATATCCATATAGTTTCATTATCTCTAGATGTAAAAGTTTGAGAAGAACAAATGGCAAAAATTAGAGTCACAGAACATCCAACATACATACTTTACATATAAAGTATTTTTTGGATGTGTAACCAAGAATTTTCAAAAGACCAGGATGCCAAAGTATAAATCCATTCTATAAGTTAGAGTATATTAGAACTGCTAATAAGGTCAGGCTTAGTAGCTCATACCTGTTATCCTATTGCTTTGGGAGGCTGAAGAGGGGGGAACACTTGAGCTCAGGAGCTCAAGACCAGCCTGGGCAACACAGTGAGACCTCATCTCTATAAATTAAATAAAATAAAGAAAAGAACTGCTAACAAGTACTAAACTCTGTGCCGAACCTAGGAGTACAAAATAAAAGTGTAGCCTCAGGTCTTGGGTTGTCATTTCTCAGTTCTAGTGTGTGAAGCAGGCAGATAAACAGAGAGTTACAGAAGCTCCTTAGTTTAATTAGATCCCATTTTTCAATTTTGGCTTTTGTTGCCATTGCTTTTGGTGTTTTACACATGAAGTCTTTGCTCATGCCTATGTCCTGAATGGTAATGCCTAGGTTTTCTTCTAGGGTTTTTATGGTTTTAGGTCTAACATTTAAGTCTTTAATCCATCTTGAATTGATTTTTGTATAAGGTGTAAGGAACGGATCCAGTTTCAGCTTTCTACATATGGCTAGCCAGTTTTCCCAGCACCATTTATTAAATAGGGAATCCTTTCCCCATTGCTTGTTTTTCTCAGGTTTGTCAAAGATCAAATAGTTGTAGATATGCGGTATTATTTCTGAGGGCTCTGTTCTGTTCCATTGATCTATATCTCTGTTTTGGTACCAGTACCATGCTGTTTTTGTTACTGTAGCCTTGTAGTATAGTTTGAAGTCAGGTAGTGTGATGCCTCCAGCTTTGTTCTTTTGGCTTAGGATTGACTTGGCAATGTGGGCTCTTTTTTGGTTCCATATGAACTTTAAAGTAGTTTTTTCAAATTCTGTGAAGAAAGTCATTGGCAGCTTGATTGGGATGGCATTGAATCTGTAAATTACCTTGGGCAGTATGGCCATTTTCACGATACTGATTCTTCCTACCCATGAGCATGGAATGTTCTTCCATTTGTTTGTATCCTCTTTTATTTCCTTGAGCAGTGGTTTGTAGTTCTCCTTGAAGAGGTCCTTCACGTCCCTTGTAAGTTAGATTCCTAGGTATTTTATTCTCTTTGAAGCAATTGTGAATGGGAGTTCACTCATCATTTGGCTCTCTGTTTGTCTGTTGTTGGTGTATAAGAATGCTTGTGATTTTTGTGCATTGATTTTGGCTTATGGGATCTAATTAAACTAAAGAGATTCTGCACAGCAAAAGAAACTACCATCGGAGTGAACAGGCAGCCTACAAAATGGGAGAAAATTTTTGCAACCTACTCATCTGACAAAGGGCTAATATCCAGAATCTACAATGAACTCAAATTTACAAGAGAAAAAAAAACAACCCCATCAAAAAGTGGGCAAAGGACATGAACAGACACTTCTCAAAAGAAGATATTTATGCAGCCAAAAAACACATGAAAAAATGCTCACCATCACTGGCCATCAGAGAAATGCAAATCAAAACCACAATGAGATACCATCTCACACCAGTTAGAATGGCAATCATTAAAAAGTCAGGAAACAACAGGTGCTGGAGAGGATGTGGAGAAATAGGAACACTTTTACACTGTTGGTGGGACTGTAAACTAGTTCAACCATTGTGGAAGTCAGTGTGGCGATTCCTCAGGGATCTAGAACTAGAAATACCATTTGACCCAGCCATCCCATTACTGGGTATATACCCGAAGGACTATAAATCATGCTGCTATAAAGACACATGCACACGTATGTTTATTGCGGCATTATTCACAATAGCAAAGACTTGGAACCAACCCAAATGTCCAACAATGATAGACTGGATTAAGAAATTGTAAATTGTGGCACATATACACCATGGAATACTATGCAGCCACAAAAAATGATAAGTCCATGTCCTTTGTAGGGGCATGCATGAAATTGGAAATCATCATTCTCAGTAAACTATCGCAAGAACAAAAAACCAAACACCACATATTCTCACTCATAGGTGGGAATTGAACAATGAGAACACATGGACACAGGAAGGGGAACATCACACTCTGGGGACTGTTGTGGGGTTGGGGGAGTGGGCAGGGATAGCATTGGGAGATATACCTAATGCTAGATGACGAGTTAGTGGGTGCAGTGCACCAGCATGGCACATGTATACGTATGTAACTAACCTGCACATTGTGCACATGTACCCTAAAACTTAAAGTATAATAATAATAAATAAATAAATAAATTACTAACAAACAAACAAAAAAAAAACAGAGAGTTACAGCTAAGAGCAGTAAGTTCGAGGCGAGAGATGAACTGAGTGTGCTACAGGACATGTGGGCGCGCCAACTGACTAGAAGGATAGAAAAAAGAGGGTGGGAAGAAAGGCTTCTGGGTGGAGATCTTCACTAACTCAAATGTTAAAGCAGCACCTATGTTACCACTGTAATAAAATACAGTGCTTCCTCCCCCTGTAGTATCTGTGCCTTCAAATCTTATGCCTTCATTCATTATTTCCCCCAAACCCTACCCTGACTTTTCACCTAGTCATAGTTTGAGTATAAGAAAATTCTTGAATCTGAGGACTTCTTCCTCTATCCTTTTCCTCAAGACTTGAAATGCCTAAAAACTGGCACTTTCTTGGTTTTTGGAGGAGGTTAGTCCTAATAAAATCCTTCAAACCTTGAAAATTAACTGAGAGTAGCTTAAAAGTCTTGAAATGTTATAGAGGCCCCACAGTCACTTCACATGGCCTAAGACCTTGGGCACTAGAGTTGTGGAGACCACTGTTTTCATTGCAGAGGAACACTTGGGTACATTTTTGGCTGGTAGGGCCAATGTGTAAGAGAGATGACAATTTCCCTCATGTGTTCCTTTGTGAAAATGGGCAATAAAGAGACATGAAAGGATTTCTCCAACAGTTTTGTTTTCAGGGGATTACCTTCCATCGAGGCCACTGCCTATGGATCTTTTTGCCAACAGAGATTATCTGAGAGATCTAGATTTAAATATTAAAAAGAGGAGAAAAATAGAATATATTTGAAATCTGAAAATCCTCAATGACTTTTTATGAAACATGAATGCAAAAGAACAAAATGTTCTTATGACAGAAACTATGAATGCAAAAGAACAAAATTAAGTTTTGCTAGTGATATTCTATAATTTGCAATTGCTTGACTGGGCCTGACATTCAGTTATTACAGTTTAATGTCTACGAATGAGGGCGATTATGTAGTTAGACTGCCTGGCTTTGAATTCCCAAGCTGTTAATTACTAGCCCTGTAACTTTGTCAAGTTGGTTAAATTTTCTGAGCCTCAGTTTCCTCACCTGTAAAATGGAGAATGTACTGCTGGTCTCACATGGTTGTTGAGAGGAGAAAATGCTTGAGGTAATGCTTGAGTGCACTTAGAATGGTGCCTGGAGCTTACTCACATGCAGTAAGGGATGCAGCTCTTCTGGATTGTTCCATGACCTTTCATTCAGCAGGAAGGGGCCTGGAGTGCTGCTGAGGGCTGGGGTAGTCTTAGCCCAAGTCAGCAGCTGGGGGAGTAAAGACAGAGCCAAGTTCATATAGGGACAATATAACTTCTTTTGGATGAGGGAGATGTTGGTGGGGATCAGTCTGTTTGGCAGGGTGGGGACTAATATGTCCAAAAGTCCTAAGGGAAAAGCCACATGTTTTGTGCCTCAGGCTTTCAGAGGAGGATTCATGAATGAAGACTCATGGGGTTGACCTGACCCGTTTGTGCCTGTCTAAGAACACAAGGCACATTCTCTCACATGGGGGCCCTACTTAATACCTTTCAAAGCTTTGTTTCGCTTTTAACAAGAAAGTTGCTAGAACTGTCCCTTCTGTTTTCTCAAATATAATGCAGAACTTCAGAGGAGATTCAGTGACACCTACAAAAGTAGGGAAATAGAATACTCCGTGTTTCTGTCAACAGATTCTCCTCCCACTAGCCCACATTTCCATTGCCATTCTGTTTACATACTTGACTAGGGCATGGTAAGACACTTCAGCTACTCCCAGATGTTATTAAAGAAGAAAAGAAATAAACCTGACTCCAAAGACATCTGTCTTAGGACCTGTCAAAACAATTCCCATTGCAAGTGGAAAAATGCAATCAGTTATGTGTGGGTCTTTGTTATGATTCAATATGTGCAAGAACTTGGATGAATCTGCGGAGAATTATACTTAGTGGGGGAAAAAAGCCAATCACAAAAAATTACATACTATATGATTCTTGAAATGACAAAATTCTAGAAATAGAGAACAGATTGCCAGAAGTTAAGGAAGGGGTAAGAGTGGGAGGGATATGATTATGGTAATAAAAGGGCAACATGAGGGGTCCATGTGATGATGGAAATGTTCTGTATCTTGGCTGTAATTGCGTTAATGTTCTGGTTGTGATATTGTGTTAGAGTTTTGCAAGATGTTACCATTGTGGGAAACTGGGTAAAGGGTACATGAAGTCTTTTTCTATTATATCTAACAATTATGTGAATCTACAATTATTTAAAAGTAAAAATTTAATAAAAAATTCAACCCCAATGAATTTACCATTCATTTTAAAGTTCCTCCTTGTCTATTTTTTGTGGCTTGACTTGGAATTCAAGGTTTGCTCCATTTTGACAACAGAGGTTATCTGAGAGATTTAGACTTAAGTATTACTTCATTTTCTCCTCTCAATAACCATGTGAGACCAGTAGTACTTTCTCCATTTTACAGGTAAAAGTTTTGAAATGCTGTCCAGCCTGATCTTCCAATGAAACAGAACCTATGTCATATAAACCTGGAGTTTTTCCACTTATACTCATTTTCAGGCCAGAATGTCCCTTCTGCCTGCACACATTCTGCAAATGTTCTGGTCCTTCTCCATGTCAGAGGCTAGGCCAAATGCTGCCTAGTTCATGGAAATCACTGCAGGGAGAAGCCGTTTTTCTCCCTCCAAACAATTGCACATTTTTGTTGCTGTCAATCTTGTAACACTCTGCGCATTCTGTCTTTTATTTCCATGATTGTGTGTGTTTCTCATTTCCTCTATTAGATTTAAACAGTGCAAGAGCAGGATCTTTCATTTTTACATGAAGCAAATGACTTCTGTGCAGGACTCAGAACTGTGCTTGCAGAGAACAAGAACATAATGCCTATTATTCCTTTTGCAGTTCTCGGTATTTTTTCCACAGTATTTTGACTCTTCAATGACTGTTAAATAATATATTTTTATTTTTATATATCCAAATTAGCAATTTTACCTTTGTAGCTAAATTATCAATACACTGTTTTGCAGAAGAATGAAACTAATTTGCACTGAGGACTTATAAAAGCTATCATTTAGAGCTTTTCCTTTTTAGACAAAAGGGATACATTTCAATAAATATAATACATACAAATGAAATGAAATGGTTGTTATATAACTTTTTCTTTTTTAGACAAAAGAAATAAAATATAGTAAATAAGATATATACAAATAAGATGCAACAATGGATGTTACATATTTAATCAAATATCAGTTAAATGTTTGCAGTGCCACATGGAATAAAGGCAATAGTACAGAAGTAGAAGTTAGAAGACAAAGCATATTAACTAAACTCTGCCACTGATAATTTAATAGCCTTTCAAGTGTCGCTTGATTTCTTTATGCCTCTGTGAGATGAAGTTATTGGGCTAGAAGAACACTAGGTTCTTTCCTAGTTCTGACATTTTGTGGTTATAAGAATGTTGGATGACTGAGCATTGGGCACAAATGCTAAGCCATGTGCTTTTCCGTCCACTAATCCTTCCCATTGAATTCATGCGGGCTGAGTCTTCAAATCAATCATCGGATGACCAACATCATTATGGGTTCCTATGCTGCATTTGAAACCAGCCTCCTCTGTTTGTTGTTCCCTTAGTCCCGCTGTCCCTGACTATTAGCGTAAAGATTAGCCATGATGACTGGTAACTATGGGGTGAAAGGCAGTTGAGTTCATTTAATTAGAACTAGCCCTGCTTTGGTATTAGATGTATTTTAATTTCTAACCTCAACTCTAAGCCGAGTTTTTGGCTCACATTCTTTTCCGCCCTGTTATTTCTTTGATGGAGAATTTTAGCCTTTATCTGAAGGTAATGATTAAACAACAGCAACAAAAAAGAATGGATGGAATGGGCAAAGCATCACAATTATGAAGTAGTAACTGAGATTGGTCTAACAGCTAGAACAAAGGAAGACTGAGAGAAAGAGGATGTAGAAGGAAGATTCAAAGTCAAGGTCAAGAGGGAGAACTTGGTGTGTACAGGAAACTTATATTGTTTTTGTTGAAATAATCGTCAGTTTAGACATCTATTTAGTAGATAGGTGACATGTATCAAGCACTTGTTGTGTCTCAGGAAGCCCACTAGGCGTTTTACAAATATTATTTCATTTAATAGAATATCCCAATTAAATAGATATCATTATTAATTCTTTTTACATAAAGGAAACTGGAATTTAGGAAGATTGGATAATTTTTTCCAAATCCCAAGGCCACTGAGTGCAGAATACGAATTGGAAACCAAATTGCTGGGCTCCAAGTTCCCACGTGATTATGCATAACCAATGTTCTACATAACATTGTATTGCTTCACAAATATTAGTAGCCACTCTGATCTGCTGAATGACTACTATATGAGAAAGGTTTAATAAGTGACCTAAGACCATACTACTAGTGCATGGCGGAATCAGAATGCAGCATCTATTTGACTCTAAAAATCAAGATCTTTCTACTGTAATTGGACTTTTAAAGGAAAGTAATTTAAAATGTTTTATGTGACTAAGGGATTTGTAACTAATTGATATATAGTTATCTGCCCAGATGACATCAGAACGTAGGCAACCTGTTATTAAGGAAAAATATTCAAATAAGCTAGGAAATCAACTAACAAAGGGCAATATTGTAATAACACAAACCAAGAGCAGAGACTAAGATCCTCAAGGGAACATTCAACTTTTCTTTACAATTGTCCAAGAAAGGAGGATCGTCTTCCAGCCTGCATACATACTCTTATCTGGTTTATCATGGAGAATGGTAATTAATAATCATATATTGAACTATTTACTCTCTAAAACCATCCACCTGCTTTTGGCTGATTCTTGTTAACTTGTCCCTTACATTTCCCTCCCAAGCCAACACAGTATTAGCAACCTGATTGAGTATTAGGTGTGCTTACAAGTTGTATTGCCATTATTAAGGAATAGTAAGAGGAAAGGAAACCATAATAACTAAATGTAACACATGATTCAGAATTAATTTTTAGATAATGAGGGAAAACACCATAAAAGATATTAGTAGGCCAGGTGCAGCGGCTCACGCTTGTAATCCCAGCACTTTGGGAGGCCGAGGTGGGTGAATCACTTGAGGTCAGGAGTTCGTGACAAGTCTGGCCAACATGGTGAAACCCTGTCTCCACTAGAAATACAAAAAATTAGCCAGGTGTGGCGGCACACCCCCTGTAATCCCAGGTACTCGGGAGGCTGAGGCAGGAGAATCTCATGAACCTGGGAGGTGGAGGCTGCAGTGAGCTGAGATCACACCACTGCACTCCAGCCTGGGCAACAGAGGGAGACTACATTAAAAAAAAAAAAAGATATTATCACAATTTGAGAAAAATTTTAAATAGTTTTAAATAGATCATGTATTAAATAATGGTATTTTGTCAATATTAAATTTCCTGAATGAGATAATTGTGCTGTGGTTTTGTGAAAGAATGACCCAATTGAAGGATTTTGGGGTAAAAGGGCATGATGTCTAAAAATTATTCTCAAGTTTGTCTCAAAAAAAAGAATGAAAATGATAATGTCAAGAAAGAAGAATATTTAAAAATAAGGAACAAAGGCTATATGGGAGTTCTTGGCACTGCTGTAGTACCTCCTCTAAATGTTTGAAATTGTTTTAAAATAAAAAGTTAAAGGAAAATCAGTTGCCTACCTAGATCAGTTTTGTGTTTTCATATTTAGTGTATTTTTCTAGCCCTGATGCTTTACATAAGTGACTTGACAAAAAGCAAACAAAATCCTAAAACTCTGGTGAAACACTTCAGCATAGCACTATGGCAGCCTCCTATGAACATGTCTATAAAACTCAGAGATGTCCGTTTTTAAAAAACTAAATTCTTGTGAAACTATTCAGCACATGGCACTAAAGTATTTTATTTTTCTTTTCTTTCTTTCTTTTTTTTTTTTTTTTTTTTTGAGACAGTCTGGAGTATAGTGGCACCATCACCACTCACTGCAGCCTCGACCTCCCAGGCTCAGGTGATCTTCCCACCTCAGCCTCCTGAGTAGCTGGGACTACAGGTGCCTGCCACCACACATGGCTAATTTTTTGTATTTTTTTGTAGAGAGGGATTTTCACCAGGGTTTTGAGACCCAGGCTGGTCTCAAACTCCTGGACTTAAATGATCCAGCTACCTCAGCCTCCCAAAGTGCTGGGATTATATGTATGAGCCACTGCACCTAGCAGCATTAAAGTAAATGTTCAAAAAGCATTGTTATTCCTTTGGTATTTCTTTAGGTGATATACTTGACTTGCTAGGGAATTGGGAATTAACCTAGATGGGAATTAACCACCCAGAATCAGAGGGCCAATTAAGAGATATGATCTTGACTTGTCTCAAGCACCCACAGAGAATTTTGTGGTTTGGTTTTCAGAGAGACACCACCTCTGCTCTTCCACAGAATGTCAGAATGGTAAGTGAACTCTTTTCCCTCCCTTGTGTCTTGACTCAGGATATTCTCCAGGATGCTACAGTCCTTGCGTCCTACAACAGAAAGCTTTCCTGCATTCCTGGCAGTCACTAAATTCTGGTATCTAGAAAATTTAGTTCTCATTGCCAATTTCCCTTTCAATATATTCTTTCACCACCAGACTGGAAAAGCTCAAACACATCTCCAGAGAACATTAAAAAATCCCAAGGTATTCTGTTCTTGTGTTAGTTTGCTGAAGATAATGTCTTCCAGCTCCATCCATGTCCATGCAAAGGACATGATCTCTTTCCTTTTTATGGCTGCGTAGTATCCTATGGTGTATATGTATCACATTTTTTTTATCTAGTCTATCGTTGATGAGCAGTTGGGTTGATTTCATGTCTTTATTATTGTGAATAGTGTTGCAATGAACATACGTGTGCATGCATGTATCTTTATAACAGAACGATTTATACTCCTTTAGGTGTATACACAGTAATGGGATTGCTGGGTCAAATGGTATTTCACATACTGCACATGTATCTCGGAACTTAAAATAAAATAAAATATTTTAAAAATCCCAGGATAAATCAGTAAATGAAACTCTAATAGGAAACGTGTTTCATGTGAAAATGTAACCTGGTCATGTAGTATACTCTGAAAAAGCCAGAACTAATTTGCAGAATTGCACTTCTAAGTGTTCAAGTGAAATTAGACACTCAAAACATTACACACATTGCCCAGAGAAAAGATCTTTTGAGTTCATTGCTCCCTCCTGAATTATGTGAAGAAATGGCTAAAATTCTCTAAGAAAAACATTTAACCTGACTTCTATTTCTTGTTGGCTGTTTCAAAATAAAGCCAGAGGTATGTATTCAATAAAGCCAGAAGTATATATCCTTAGAAAATAACAACAACAAAAAGAAAAACAACAACAACAACAACAAAACAGGAAAAAGAAAAAGAAGAAAACCCAACTAGATAAGACATTTGTGAATGAGTATCTGATGCCTGATGTTGTCTCTGCCTAAAAAGTGAATTCCAACCTCTGTCACTTAGTTTGGTATTCCTGGAGATAAAAATACTTTACCATTTGGACACTGAGGACAATGAGATCATAGTTATGATCGCAAAACTGAATTTTTCAAGATGAAATTTCTTACTGGAATTCCTGTAGCACATGAGCTAATAAGATACTTTTTAACTTTTCAAGGCTTTAAGAATTACTACTGGTATGGCTTTAATATAAATAATGAAATATAATACAAATAATGTCTAGAGACTCAGAACAAGCCAATATAAAACAGATATTTTCTGTTTAATCCTGTAATGTCTTATTTATACAATGAAAATTTTCAAATATTTAAACTTGCTTCTGGCTTTTGTCTTGTTCTGTCCTCTGCCTTCTTTGTTACACATTTTAAAATGTTCTGGTTGCATGCCATTACAATATTAGCTTGTCTACCTATTAATTTATTTACACGTGGCTTTAAACACATCTTTTAAAATGTAGACACTGTCTGGCTTTAGGAAAACACAACTCCCTCTGTGTTTGGACACTTTTCCTTCTCATTGTCCAAAGACCTTTCAGTTCTCCCCAAGGTTTTGGTTTCTTCAGTTTTCAAAAGGGTAAACATGTCCCAAATCTTACGAGGTAGTCCAAATTGCAAAGTTTATAGGCCAACATAAGTTTGAAAAACTCTTGAAATGGGAGTTAAATTATTTCCTGTAAAAGAAGCCAATGAACTTCATTTGTTCTTACATTGTTACACTTGACTGCAGCAGCTAGTAGTGTCCTAATAATAGAGGCACTGAAGTGTCTGTTAATGTAAAATGATAAACTTATATAAAATCTGAAAAAAATGTTATCCTAAGTTGCTAAACTAAAAAAATTTTAGAATGTGTATAGTTATACACAAATGTTCATTTCATTTGGGCCTAAGTCACTTTGTATATGGAAGCGCAACAGAAGAATGAGAACACAAGCAGCAATTCTGTTCTGAGGGGGTAAATGTGTAAGCTCGGTGTAGTTTCATGCGGAGGACATTTTTTTCAGCTGCTCTCTTTTGATTCCCAGATCTCTCCTTAGAACTCCAAGTGTTCCTTCATTGCATAGGACAGCAAGGGTTTTTATTTTTATTTTTATTTTTGAAACAGGGTCCCACTCTGTCACTCAGGCTAGAGTAGAGTAGTATGATCATGGCTCACTGCAGCCTCAACCTCCCAGGTTCAAGCCATCCTCCTACCTCAGCCTCTCATGTAGGTGGGACCAGAGGTATGTGCCCCTATGCCTGGCTAATTTTGTTTTTTTAAATAAAGATGGGATTTTGCCCATTGCCCAGGCTGGTCTCAAACTCCTGGGCTCAACTGATCCACCTGCTGCTGCGGCCTCCCAAAGTGCTGGGATTACAGGAGTGAGCCACTGTATCCAGCCCAGCATGGGTTTCTTAACGTTAATTGGTGGTAACTAAGGGGGTGAGGGAGAGAAGGCAAAGTATCTGCTAATTTGGAAAAAAAAAAGGGGGCTCTATTAAAACTAAGAAGGTTGCAGGACTTCTCGGAACCTATGATACGCTGCCGATGTGCAATTTGAAATTCCAAGAGAGGAAAATATATTGTATAGAATTTTTCCAAATGTTTTTTCAATGGAACATGCCCTGATAAATTTTGTAGAACCTCTTTCCCTTTTATTCACTGCAAATTTGCTCATTATTAAGGTTTATATTCAGTCAAATTTCCTACCTGAGGCCATTCCCAATTCCCTCAGTTAGCCTTCATCATGACCACTTCTGCAAGTCACTACAAGTTTCTAAAATCCTCATTTTTTTATGACCCTCCTTTCTGTGGTGCAGGGATTGTGTCTTTATTAACCACTAAATTAAAGATCTTCAGATAATGGACCATTCATTATTCACCTCTTTTCTACAACACTTAACACATACCCAAACTTTGTAGGAACTCAATAATTGCTTACTGAAGGACCGAGGCCATCTATTTCAGATAAAATCTACTGATTTCGAGAATTCTTTTGGAAAATACAACATGTTTCTTTACCCATTTGAGAATGGGTGGATTAGACTTTTACTTTTAAATGTACCTTTATGCTCAGTTTAACACTGTTTTTAAGCGACAAGAAGAAATCACTGTAAACAAAACTTGTACTTAGAAAAATTCAAAAGTAACAAGAATCATGCAAGGTTGTTTTTATTAAGTTTTATATTCAGTTTACAGCTACATATTACAGGGATTATTTCTTTTGACAAGCAGACATGACATCCTAGGAAACTTTTCAAAACAGTCCAAGGACTTTATAACTACTGGGAACAGAGCAATTTACTCTGCAGTTAACATGTATGTTAAGTACTTCAAGGAGTCACTAAGGGAAAGAAGCTAAATGCAACTGTTCCCTTTCTATAAAATGATTATCCTGGAAAAGTAGCTACAAAGGAAAATCACATAACTATGACAAAGCTAGAGAGATCATACATCCAAATTTGTCTTTCTTATTTAGGATAGGACTTGGGGGTCACATTTCAGAAGGCAAATAATTCTTTCAAAACAAGCTACATGTCAAGTTTTCTATGGGTAGTATTAATACTAATATGATTTAGCTTATGTTTAAAAAAATCAAGAAAAGAAAAATTTTGTCTTTGAAATCTACTATATTAGTGACTGTAAGGAGATGCTTAGCTATTGAAGAGCTTCTCTCCACTCTTGTATTTTCTTTATGAGTTCTTCTGAGAGATTTTCACTGTGACTGTTTTGACCTCTGTATATTCATGGAAACCATATTCTCCCCTAGAGAGAAGAAAAACATACCCACAAACACCATTTAGCACAGCAGTGTAAATATACTGTAGTTCATGTTCGGTACAAATTTGTTCTTGTTTTACTGGCTAGGGACAATAGAAAGTATTTCTTGTGTACAGAGCATTTCATATAGTAGCTAGCCAATCATAAGATTTCTGGTCTTACACAGATTTCCTTGTGGGGAAAATTTTCTTTAAAACTTTCATTTTAAATAATCATGTACTGTCAGTTGATTTCTCACAGAAATTGTCCCCTTTTGATATTATTCTACTTGATTTTAAAAACTCAAACTGCAGATGCAACGAGATCATCTTGGAGAAATGAAAACAAAAAGCTCTAAAACTACTCAAAAGACAATTCGACCCAACAAGAATTTTGTCATTTCTAGTTTAGATTGAAATAAGATGGACATGGGACAAGAGGAGAAGTAGTAATATATGATCACTACAAGGTCTACTCTAGTTCTACAGTTTTATTGTAGTACTAGAGTAGAGCTTGTATTTACCATGTGTGATTGTCACAGAAGTGGTACGGGGATAGAAATTGATCATGGTTTCATTTTTAGTCTAAGGTGCCCTAAGATGGCTTGAAACAAAATATTTTGCAGCAGTAGTTTCAGCAAAATCTTTTGATTCTTGGCAAAACAAAAACCTGACCTTTATTGTTTATTTAAAGTTGTTTAATTATTTTCTTTTTAAGAGGAGGAAGATGACAGATTGGTTTAAATTCAGGCTCTCGGGCTTTTTGCAGTCGTTGTTTTTTCCCCTTTATACAACCTCCTCTTTCCCCTACCATTTTCTTGTATAACTCTTAAGTTCAACCCAAATGATCAGGAATTAACTCAAGTCAATCAGTTTGGACTTTGGGATCTTGTTATCAGGTTTATGGAGACCTCCCACCAGTTTTAGAAACTGACTGATTTACCCTTGTTGAAGAGATGACTAACAAGATTGGGCTCAGTTATTCTCTATATTGTTTTGATGAGATGATCAAATTACATGTATATAAGAGTAGTCTCAAAATCATAACACTCATGCACATGTAGGCTTACAGAAGAATAAGATCTTGATCCTTTTTTACCCCTCCGTTCTTGTGATGTCGACAGGCATGTAGAAGACATCATTTTCTGCTGGGTAACCTAATACTCTTACACTGATTATTTTCTTGGGCAATTAAGCTTTTGAAAATACCTTTTAAAAGCTTCAGTGAGCATGTTCCTTAAAGTAATTAAAGGGCTTAGCCTCAGTTGTCTGAAACCCATTAAAAGATAATATTTTAATAAGTATGTTATCTCAGGGTTAGATCAATCAACCCATGACTTTCACCAATAGGCTTTCCATTGTATTTTGGGTCATATAGGTACTTGAAGCTCTCAGGAGAGTAATAAGTGGGATTTTTGTCATATTCAGGCTGAAATATGTCCTGCTCCTTAGGATTCCTATGCCTATACTATATCTATGACATAGCCCCAAACATCTGTTTGGATTTCTCTTCATCTTACTATGTCTGTGAGTTACTGTTTGTATACTTCTAAAATCTTCAGTGTACAAATCACCTGGGACCTTATTCAGATACTGATTCTGATTTAGCAGGTCTCGAGTGAAGCCTGAGTTGGCATTGGTAATAAACTTGCAAGTGATATCAACCTATGCTTCTTGTCCAGGGTCCACACTGTTAAAAAAAAAAAAAAGGCACTAGTACCACATTACATCTGATTTCCTCTCTGTACCCAGGATTAAGACTGGCACTAATTAAGTAGGCACAGAAGAACTGTTTGCTGAACACACTTGGCAAATATCAAGAAAAAAAAGTTCATTTGTGTTCTCACTATACGACCATTAGTTTACACTTCCTTGCTCCCATTTTCTATGGGACAGGAGGAAAAAAATATGGTGTGAGGGGCTGAGAGCCAATTAAGTTTAAAATGGCATACTAGCAAAGTCTTAAAGGACCTACGTTAACCTAAGTGAAACTGAGTACAATTACACAAAGGGAGGAATTTCTGTCTTTTAACTAATCCCAGTGCCAACACTATGATCAGAGACGCAAAATCAAGATTTGCATACTCTGTATCACCTTCAAACACATTGGGGTCTGCATAACACCATTTTTCACTCTTTGAGGACTCTGTTCCCAACTGATCAATTCTCTCTATTGTTGAGGAAAATTTGTAATTTAACTCTTGGGAGTCATTTGAGGTTATCGCCTGAGTAATAACTTGTAACTCTTGGAACATCTTGCAGCAAATGACTTGTTTGTTAAGTTCACCAAATTTGGTTTCAGGTAGACTTTAACTGTAGCATTCTCAAGTTGAATTTTCGAAGTAAAAAAAAAACCCACAACTTTTTCCTTTGTATTTGAAAGACATTATCTATACCCGTGTTCTAGAGTTTTAGGAAATTACTGATGGTTGATTCCTGTTTTCACTCCTTCTCTTATTTGATTTCTTTATGCCTTCACCTTAAAGTCTGACCAAATTATAGTCAACGAAATTGACATGTTTGGTCTACTTTAGTCTTGCATTCCTTTTGATTATTTTATCTTTAATGTTCTCAGTGAAATGTGTTGTTAGATAACAAGGCCAGCAACGAACCAACTGCCTTTCGGAGTAATCTAACCTTTGTTCTTACTTTTTGTACAAAGTAATTAGTTTTGCAAAGAGATTCTCCAGTAATAGAAAGAGAAGAAACTAGGGAAGGAAGAAACCCATTTGTTTAATTTACACTTTGTGACAGTTATGTGGCTAGGGATTTAATATTCAGTATGTCATTTAACTCTCACAAGAACTCTCATTCCATCTTAAGTGGAATGTGAACATCTCCATGAAATATGAGAAAGTAGAGGCTCAGAAGTTAGGTAGCTTGAACTGGGGTGCATGGCTAGCAAGTGGCAGAAATAGGAATTAAATTCAGGTGGTCAGATTCCAGTAATGTTTTCTCAGCTACACTATGCATTTTTGATGGGCTAATCTTTTGTTCTACTTCAGCAACATCCTAAATATATCCAGGGCTTTTCACTACTCCACTAATAAAATCTAAGTCAAATTTCTTAAAGGCAGGACTTCTTAATCTGTATCATATGTAACTCTGAAATCATATATTTCATCCCCATAAATCCACACCAATCAACCAAATTCACTAGCCCCTCAACGTACCACATGTAATGTTCCATGCAAGAAAGCCCTCTTCTCTACTAATTGATATCCTCCACTTTCTTTCTGCCCTAGAGGAAGTTTCATCTCTTCTGTTAGGAGAAGTTTTCTTCTCCATCAACTGCCATTAAGTTTTCAACCACTGGATTTCCAATGGGGTCAGAACTATAGAATCTTAAGCATGGAATAGAGGTTAAAAGATCTATTTGCTTCTTCCACTCTTATCCACACTCACAATCCTTGGCCTTGTCTGACAGATGAAAATAGTGATGGTTAGAGAGATGCCATCCTGACTCTTATACTCCGGTAGTGTCTAGGTTTTCTTCAATACTTTGCTCTGTACTTTAATTGCTTCTCTACCTCCATGGGATATGGAGTCCCAGTGTATTACTACTTATTTCATAGTGTATGTAGGTTATTTTGCATGTCCTGCCACCACAGCTATGTAGAGCATGGAATGTGGTGTCATGTCTCTGGGGTTCCTAGGACCTTACACATAGCAAGTGCTTAAGAAACGAAAGCATATTAAGAAAGTAGACTGGCCATTTTATAATTCTCCCATGTCACTGACTCCTCAGAGATATTTGTTTCCTTGTAATTTTGCTGATTCGTTAGAATACGGTACTCAACCATTTAATGCATTTAGAAATTGAGAAAGACACATTTTCACTTGCTAATTGCAAAATGAGCAAGTTTACGATCTGTGTTTGATACTATAAGGTTTCTATTTCTTTTTTCTTCATAAATGTTTACATTAATATATGTAAAAAAGTTTTAAGAAATAAAATGACTAAAATTGCTTAAACAAAATCAACTAAGCATATTGCCACTACTTTCTGTATTTACATATATATGTGCATACTTAAAAAGTCTATATACCCTGCTTTCAAAAGCAATTGAAATTTCATAAATGTATTTATATACAAATATTCTTAATCTAGTCACTACTATAAAACATGTTTTCCTCAAATTTCCTTTTAGGTTTAAATTTTAGTACTAAAAATAACTTCTTATGGTAATTAAAAATTTTAAAGTCTACATCAATAATATCTGAACAAATGGGAATCATTCCTCTTACCCTGAAATTTCCTTTACATAAGTCACCTAATTTACTTATTTAAATGGTTTATTCAAATAACTAGAGTGTTTACATTTGCACCTTTCTTACAATCACCAATTCATAGTTTCCACCTCTTTTCTGGAAATGTTTCCCAAATGGATTACATTCATATATATAGCAAGCAATTCTAAAAGCAAGCAATATTACAATCACCAATGTAAGTTGCTTAATATAGTCCCTAAAATATAGTAGGAACTTGGTAAATTATGTTGCCGTTCTGCAATCAGCTTTTGCACTTATGGAGTACATCCCACATTTAATAAGCTATTTGGTGCTATGAATCTCCAGGAAAGAACAGAGGCAGGTTTTATTTAAGGTGAAAACTATGAGTTAATTCCCTAGGAATGAAAATCATTTTCATAAAAATAAATATTTATCTTAATAGAACGTTAATCTTACAGTTCTCGTCCATTTCCAGACATCTTGAATCCACCAAAGGGGCACTGGGCAGTTACCACGCCATAGCAATTCACCCTGAAGGAAAAGAAAAGTGCATTATAGACAATACTTAATGTGTGAAAAAAAAATCCTTTTTGGCAGTTTTAGAGATTTAGAAAGCTCCTTACAAACTCCATTAATTTCAATATAACATACTCATCTTGATAAAAAAAAGCAGCACTATAAATTAGAATGCAGACATAAATGGATACACACTACCTAGAAACAAATAGAATAGTGCAACTCTATATGTGGATAGCCATTTTGGTCATACATTGTGTCCCTGAGAAGTGGTAGTCTGAATTTATAAAAGATAGAATAGTCACTATGCTGTAGGGGGAAGGATATGGTTTGCTAGAAGCTAGAATTTGTTGGATCAGTATTCATTACTGCCTATATATGGATCAGCTTGTAATTCTCTTGATGTTTCTGTACTTAACAGGCTAGAATCAATTTTCTTTTGCAATTGTAATATGTATCATATTACTCAGTTAATTTTTTTTTCCCATTAATTGGTTAAATAAATTGCTTAAACAGAGGCCTCGGCAGGCGTTGGGTTTAATTATAATTTATTCCCTGTCATATTTCATAAAGTGTTTAAAGAAGCTAATATAAACAAACATAATTACATGAATGGTAGTAATTAGAATCCAACAAAAAATTACAATAGAAGATCAAGATGGGGAAAATTAGAACGCAGTTTTGCAGACCATAAACAATTTGTTTAGCTTTAAATTTGCTGGTGGCCAAAGTTAGCAATATCTAATTATTTACCTGATTCTCATCATACACAAGAGAAAAACACTTTTTAAAGGAGATTTATGTTTATACTTTTCTCTCCCTTCATGCTATTTTAATAAGTGGACAACAATGTGGCTTCCAGAGCCTGGGTTAGTAGCTGGAGACTGAGACAGGAGGATCACTTGAGCCCAAGAGTTTGAGACCAGCCTAGGCAACATAGCAAACCCTTGCCTCTACAAAAAAAATTTAGAAAACCAACCAAACAAACAAACAAAAAACCAGGGTGGCTTCCAGATAAATTGTATTATACTTTGAAGGTTTGGTCATTACTTTTATTCTGAGATAATATTCAGATGTTTTCTTTGTTAAAACACTATCCCAGTTCCCGAAGTTTCACATTCTCACTGGACCATAAAGTTCTTAACTATGTCTCTCATCCTGGAGGGTTAATTCCTTTAATAAATTTACACTTATAAAAGGCAGTATTGTCTCAGCTTTGTTTAATTGCCCTTTAAATTGCAAAATCAAATACCTACTTTGAAATTATGAGTAAAATTCCTGCAACTCTGGAGTTCAATAATTTTCCTGAAAACACCAAGCAGCTATTAGGTCTGGCACAATGCCAGAAAATTATTATCTTCTAGGATGTATAGTAACAAGATGGTCCCCTCTGTTTTTCATAATAGAGGAAATTCCTGATTGGAGATTCCCAAGACCCTCAGTGGGGTGAGGTCATAACAAGCTTCATCAAACAAGCACAGAACATTCTGCTAGTTGAAAATACAAAACTGAAATTTGTCTTTGTTAAAAAGTGCAGAGAGTAAGTTTGCTCATTTTACTGTAGACTAGAAATGAAACTATTTTACTGTGAATTAACAGACAACTGAGAAATGTTCACTTGGCAAAAACTTTGAGTTCAAAATGTTATCTGTCTTCTGCAAGCAAGGGTTTCCTCATGTGTAAAGTGGGGATGATAATATTTAACAGGATTCTTTCAAGGTATGCGTAAGATCGCGTGAAGAGTATTCCTGTTGTAGTACTTGGTATATATATCTTCAGTAAGTGGCGATTATATACATACACACAGTAACTATGCTGAATTTTATTAATGCTTTTATCATAGGCAAATTCTATATTCATCACTAGCTATACTGACTATTCAAGAAGAACTTGCTGAATTTTATTTAAGAGTCTCCCATTAGGCCCACTTCCTATTGCTGTTACAATGGCAATTAAATTGTCACATGAGCTTTGGAGGAGAAATTTAAACTATGCACTGATATAATTTGTGTTAATGTACACCCTCCCCTGCCCCAAATCAGTTTATACATTTTTAAAGCCCCCGAGATGATTCTAATGAACAGCCAGGGCTGAGAACCACAGCCTTAGAATATTGTATAGGTCCAGGCCAGCATGGTGGCTCAGGCCTGTAATCCCAGCACTTTGGGAGGCCAAGGCAGATGGATCACTTGAGGTCAGGAGTTCGAGACCAGTCCAGCCAACATGGTGAAACCCTGCCTCTAGTAAAAAAAGAAAAAAACAAAATACAAAGATTAGCTGGACTTGGTGGTACATGCCTGTAGTCCCAGCTAGTTGGGAGGCTGAGGCAGGAGAATCACTTGAACCCAGGAGGCAGAGGTTGCAGTGATCCAAGATCACACCATTGCACTCCAGCCTGGGTGACAGAGTGAGACTCCAGCCCCCAAAAAAAAAAAAAGAAGAAAGAAAGAAAAGAAAAGAGAGAAAGAAAGAGAGAGAGAGAGAGAGAAAGAAAAAGGAAAGAAAGAAAGAAAGAAAGAAAGAGAAAATATTACATAGGTCTGATCTAGGTGTGACTTAGTGTTGGGAAGGAAAGTAATCTTGGGCTATTTCCAGGACTGAGGGGCCAAAATGAGGCTAATGGGACCAAAGTGACCAAAGACATAGTCTAGAGACTGACGGTTGAGCATAGAATGCAACAGTTGGAGAGGCACAGACTTCATGTTTATATCCTCTTGATTAAAGTATAAAAATAAGAGATATAAATTAGGTCAAAAATGGGAGAGGGAGGGTATCTTCAAAATTCAATCTTTCAAAAATAACTTCAATTATCTCTAATAATCCTAGAGTAAGAAGGCTGATATAAGAATATTTGCATACACAAGGGTACCAAGTAAATATTGTTTATTGGTTAAATAGAACTTATTCTTTTACCTCCCTGTATACAGCATAGTACCAAGTGCTCAGAAATTACTTGGCAATTCTTATACTGTGTTAATCAAACATCAATACAATATTTTTGGTAAGCAATTTCAAGAAGCTAGATAAAGCTAAGGAAAATATCCTCCCTAAAGTTCTTCCAATATAGCTTTTTTTTTTTTTTTGAGACGGAGTTTTGCTCTTGTTGCCGAGGCTAGAGTGCAAGGGCATGATCTCGGCTCACTGCAACCTCCACCTCCCGGGCTCAAGCAATTCTCCTGCCTCATCCTCCATGTAGCTGGGATTACAGGCACCACACCCAGCTAATTTTTGTACTTTTAGTAGACATGGCGTTTCACCATGTTGGCCAGGCTGGTCTCAAACTCCTGACCTCAGTCAGGTGATCCACCCACCTCAGACTCCCAAAGTGCTGGGATTACAGGAATGAGCCACCGCGCCCAGCCTTTTGTTTGTTTTTCAAGACAGCAACTGCTTTTCTAGAAGGATAGGTAATTCCAAATGAAAAATCCAAGTCTGAAAAGGTTCAAGGTAGTAATCTGTTAATGTGGTTATTATTGAAAAGGCTACATTCCTTAGGTTGGACTTACCACACTGTTCCTGCCTGCAGAGCAGAGGAGATTGTTACGGCTTTATCAATGTCTTTGGTAAAGACTCCTGCTGATAAGCCATAGAAAGTATTGTTTGCTCTTTTGATCACATCATCTAAAGATTTAAACTTCATGATTTGCTGCACTGGTCCAAAAATCTATACCACAAGAAATAAATAAGTAAAAATAATAGGTTAAAATGAAATATTTTAAATTATATTGTAGATTTTTTTTCCTATACACTATCCTAAATTGATTAAGATTTTGCTTCTCATCTCAAACCTGTGTGTGAGAATCCAAATAAGTAACTGCAAAAATGGTAGGTGAAAACAGATAATGGTCAGGTGTTAAATTTCCTTTGGAAGAAGAAAGGGTACAAATAATTAAGGCAATATTAAGTTTCTAGATGTTGGAATTAAGCTTTCAAGAACTCATGATTGTGCAACAAATCATTAACTTCTTTTTCACTTGGGAATATTTTAAATTCACTCTCTAGTTTTTCTTATCTTCCAAGTCACTACATATAATAACAAGCCGCAGAAAGCAATCTACTGGATAAATGAATAGGCAATGATAATCTGCTGGATAAATTAATAGGCAATGTTTGATAATAATAATGCTTTAAATACCTGTATGCCATTGGTAAAATATTAATACTAATTACTTTTCATGATTAACCAAGTTAGGTAAACATCATGAACTTTTAGTCTACTCTGTAGCAAAATCTTAGGCAACTTAAATGTATCAAACAGAATTATTCATTACTGCAAGAGCTTATACATTCTAAACCATCCTATTCTAATCAAAGCATGAATTCATTGGTAATGGCTATAATTGCAGGACAGAAAACAAAAATCACAATATGCTTATTCTAACCTAAAGTACTCTTTTGCTTTCACTAAGTCCCTGGTTACTGCAGCCCAAACTCAATTCACCCTGTATCTCAGCCTCAGGTAGAAGAAAGACAACTGGATTTTCTCTTTAAAATTAAGCTCCTGCATTTCAATAAAACATTTATTAAGATCAAATAAAGACTCTTGAAATGACCAGAATTTTCTGGGAAATGTGAACGAAGGAAGACAAAAATCAGAAATGACAAATGGTTTTCTGGTGTTCACCACTGATTTAAGCATCAGAAGGGAGGGACTACTGTTCAATACAGGTTGAGTGCGAATCTTAACATTATAAATCTAATCATATTTGAACGTAGGAACCATATACACAGCAGCTACTCTAATAAATGTGTTCATATTTTACATAATTTTAATTGAACACAGCACAGAGCTCCAGGCTCCTACTTTAAAGTAGCAAGCTAGCTGTTCTACTATATATTAATATATTATAGGAACACAATAAATGTTTCCTTAATTGAAGATTTTTTTCCACCTCTTATCTGGTATTAATCAAGATATGCAAGAATGACAGTTCAATTTTTTTTTCTAATTTTGTATATTGTAATTAAATACTTGGTGAGCATATAATGTGTACACACATTATATACGCGTATATAATACACATTATATACGCGTATATAATGTGTGTACACACATACACACACACACATATATACACTCACCAAACATTTAACTACAATATACAAAATTAGGAAATCTAACAGCTGAAACAAATAGGACTAAGAGCACATAGAAGGTAGGGAGTGATAGAGGGGATGAATGCTGTTTTTCAAATACATGGATGGCTGTAATGTAGAAAAAGTCCATAGGGCAAACATGGAACCAGAAAGTAGAACCTACATATTTATCTCTTTTGTGGTGAGAACACTTAAAATTGACTCTCTTAGCAATATTCAAGTATACAATACATTGTTATTAACTACAGTCAGGATATTTACGATAGCTCTCTTGAACTTACTCCTCCTAATTGAAATTTTGAATCCTTTGACCAACATTTCCCAACCCTCATCCTCCACTCCCCCAGGCCTCTGGTAACCACCATTCCAATCTCTGCTTCTATGAGTGCTGCTCTTTGAGATCCCACATAAAAGTGAGATCCTGCAGTATTTGTCTTTTTATGCCTGTCGTATTTCATGGAGCATAAATTTTCCAGGTTGTTGCTGCAAACGACAGGATTCTTTTCCATTGTTTTAAAGCTGTGAAGGCAGCACCTAAAAATTGTTAAGCATCCAGATCTGTGTTGACTGGACATTTGTGGCTGACCCCATGGATCCCTTACTACTTTTTAGTATCTATCACAAATAACTTAAACCTCTACCAAGAACAGAATAAAGAGTAAGGTTTAGAGGGAAAGATGTTCCAAAGAGCTGGGAATTTTAAAGGGACACTTTGTATAAACACATACAGACAAAACATGGCAACAAAAAGAACAGAACAGAATGAAACCATTTACCTCCTCTTTGGCAATGCGCATCTCATCTGTAACATTAGAGAACACTGTGGGCTGGACAAAGTAGCCTTTATTCCCCCATGGGCCTCCTCCACATTCCAGTTTGGCCCCTTCTTTCTTCCCACTCTCAATGAGGTCAAGTATTTTATCATATTGTTCCTTGTCAATCTATTTGAAAAATATCACATGAAAAGAAAAAAAGTAGTCACTTGTAAAGATAACACATTGCTGGGCCTGTTAACAAGGGCTTCAAAATGCTAAAATATTGCAATTAAACCAAATATTGAATCAAAACAGCTAACAGAGGTTCAGATTCATTCTTTGGATATATTTTCTTCTCATGACTTTTAGGGAAAAATCTCCTGAAGACAGATATTTGTATTTAACATTTGTTTTATAGTTATATAGGAAAGCATTCAGCACTGCAAACACATAAAAAACTCATAAATGACAATCATCATTTATTCACTCTGGAAGAAATGCCTGTTAATCTAAATACATTTACCTGGAACTATTGTCCTGGCTGAAATGAAAGGAGGGAAAAGAGAAAAAGAGAACTTTGATACTGGGTTTAATTAGATCTGTTGGGAAGCAGATGATTTAAGACTGTTCTTAGAAGACTCCCGAGCCTCTCTTTGATCTCCCCATTTCTGAATCACCCACTCTGACCTGTCCGATGCCCTTGGATATCCCATTCTGACCATAGTCTGGGCACCCTTCCCAGTTCTGGTCCCACTGGGGCAGTCAGTAAACCTGCTTCCAATTTCTGGCCTGTCCTGAATGTCACCATCCTGCTTCATTGAATGAGCCATATCTAACTATATGCCAAGTATTACAGAACTTAAATGGTCTTTATTTAAACACTATTTTTATAAGAAAAATAAATGAGTTTGGAGTTCTGGTTGTGAACACCAGGAACACATACCTCTTCTTCAAGCACTGAAATCCGGGGCTAATTTTTGTCTCAATTTCTATTTTGTGACGTTGAATGACTGGGTGACTCTTGGATTCCAAGTAACTGGTGAGGGCTGCCTATCTCAGGTGTAGCAGGGGTTAAGGATTAAAGGAAAAACAGGAGATCTAGGAGCTAAGATGGGTTGGAGGGTGGAAGCTCTTGTAGGTTTAACTTCCCACTACTTGAAAAGTTTTATGTTTCACTTTCTCTTACTCTTCTCCGACTCTGCAAATCTTCTCTATCTTCCAAAGCCAAGAAAAAGCTTCCATAAAGTTATTTCTAACTGGACACAGCTCAGCCCCCATATCTAACTAGATTAAGCACTATTTGAAACTAGAAACTATTTTCTAAAATTTGGCACAATATTTGGTACAATGTTGCTCAACAGTCCTTAGTGCAATATTTAATATAATATCCCAGAAGGAAAATATTCCTTCATTTCCAGCAGATTAAGAAAATTGTAGTGTTAAGAAGAAATATTTAAATTACTACATAGGTTAAATAGTAGCAGACGAAGGGGTGGGGTGAGATAAATTCTGCCTAGGTAATGTATTCTAGTTTCTCAATAAATAGTCAAGGGTCTATGTCCCTCCACATAAAGCTTTCTATCTTATTGGAACATATTAATCTGACTATGCCCTCAACATCATGATATTTGGTTTTTATTTCAAGATATATTTCCCAAGTCATCATCATGTTTTCCTGTCTGTGACCACGTTGAATAACCAGTGCCAATCAAATCCCTGCATACATACTGGAGAAAAGGGCTGAAAAGCCTTATTTGTTGAAAAACTTAGATGGTCGCTAACTTATAAAACTACAGGCCTTCGTATTTCAGTGCCTTGCTACTGACAATGTGGTCCTACAACCAGCAGCTGCAGCATCACTTGGTAGCCAAATGTGCTTCTTTGACCCCACCTCAGATCTACTGAATCCCCAGGCACAGGAAAGATTGAGGAACACTGTGGTGGAGCTTGGGACTACAAACAAAAAATTAAGCTCTACTTAGAGACTGGTCAGTTTTGTCTGGCTAATTTTGATTCACCACAAATACAAACCTTCTTCAGAAGGCATCAGATTGACCATATATAAACTTGACCTTCTTTCTGGACACCTGGGACTGTTCAATAATGCTAGGATGTAGCTGGGGCTTTTTTATGTGATGGGCCATTGGCCTATGGGCTAGTCTATGAAATGTAATAGGTAGGTCATGATATTGTAGCAGTCTCAAAGGAAACACTTTAAGGTGTTTGAATGGGTAAATTCTTTGATTCCTTAGGCTTAGTGGGTTAAAGAAGATGAATTGGGAAAAAGCACTTACATGTTCTCAAATTATTCAGAAACCATGTATCAACAAAAGCAATGAATAGATATAGAAGTACTTGATCTGTATGATAATTGTCACCATGGGTATAAATGGAAGCATGTAATTTTTATTTATTTACTAGACATTTGAGCATGTGGACCAAGCACTCTGATGGATACATTTTATAGATTATCCAATTGCACTGCAGAATTATTCTTCAAGATTGAGGTTTCTATGCACATTCTACACATAAGACAATAGTTTCAGGGAGGCTGGATTTAAAATCCAGCCTGTAACTCAAAAGTCCATCTTTCCACACTATTATAAGGTGCTACTCTGTGATAATTTTAATATCGTTTAAGTGGATATCACAATTTCTGTTTCAAATGAAAATACTAATTTTTCCAAGTTTAAGACAATATATATTTTTTTCTATAAAGTCAAATAGGAAAATCACTTGAAATATGAAAAATATACACACATGAATGCACAGATATAATACAAATATACAAAGTATATATATATTTTGTAATTACTCTAACCCCCAAATACTTTGTAATCTTCAAATTTTTTTAAACTTTAATTTTTTCCCCTAAAACAAATCGTTTTGACCATTATTTTTTCTATAACCTTTTTGATGTTATATTTAATGAGGAAGTTTCCATCATTGTATTTAAAAGCCTCAGTTCACTCAACCACCCCTGGATGAGGCAATAGGCTAAAGCTTAGTGAGTGAGTATCCCCTTTGAGTAAGCTCTTTCTCCTAACAATAGATGAATATTTACTGGTAAAGGAGCCCAGGGCTTTTTAGTTTTTTGTTTCTCCAAATTCTAACATACCTACTTATCCTACTGACTCAATGGAACTTGTGATAAAAATCTATTCATTTATAGAAACTAAATTCTTATATTAATCAGATCACTGGATTCTATGCATTTATAGGAACTAAATTCTTATATTAATCAGATCACTGGATTATTTACTTTAGAATCTTAAAAATAGGAATTTTTAAGTCTATTTTAACTTCCTTATCTTAAAACCAATGAGGTCTTCCAGCTCAATTTTTGAGTCTTTGGTCGAATTGTGAAGATGTCCTAATGGAGGAAAGTACTGCCCAACAATTAGGCATTAGGTATCTTAGGTATTCTCTCTTCTCTTCAGATCTATCAATCAATCATCTATCAATCCATCAATAAAATAAGAAAAGTGCTTCACTTTTAGTTGGATAGATAAATAATAACAACAAAAAACTTAGAATTCCATTCTTTTTTGAAATGGCAGACCAAGTCAAAATTGATTTGAATGTATCTCTTGGCATCCATATACCAAATATGAAAAAAAAAGGCAACTACTTTTACGTACTCATTAAACTCAAAGACAAATACAAAATATAATGGGATTAAGATAAAACAAAGCATTACCTCACTTGCCGCTTATTTTAGGGCTTTTAGATTTCAATACGTGGCACTGCTTAAGTCCTAAGATTTTCCTACTTGGATGTCTTGAGATGAACAGGAAAATCCAAGACTGTCCAACTTACTTAGACTGTAAACTCCATGAGGTCCGGGATCAAGTCCTCTTTGTTCCTTTTGGCATTGCCAGGTACCCATCTCAAGTTTCAGCTGATAGCAACGTTCACTAACTTTTAGTTAACTGAATTTACTTTTGGCTTAGTGAATGAGTCAAGAATAGTGTTTGGTTTCAAATTAACAGCACGCATCAGTGTAAAACCTTTATTGTGAAAGAACAGAGCCTCTAAGCTTAATGTCTAGACTCCAGAGCAGGATTTCTCAGCAGTTGTCCTGTTGGCATTTTGGGCCAGATAATTCTTTGTCATGGGGCTGTCCTGGTCACTGCAGGATGTTTAGCAGCATCTCTGGCCTCTACTCACTAGATGCCTGTAGAGCCACCGCTTCTCACCAAGGTAGTGACAACTTAAAATATCCCTAAACATTGCCAAATATCCCCGGGGTGAGGAGAGCAAAATTGCCCCAGTTTAGAATCACTGCTCTAGAACAAGACCCAAAGGGCAGGAAGAAATTCACAACCAAAGATCCAGAAGCTTAAACAAACAATGAACAGAAAACTATGCAAGGAAGAGGGAAAGATGATCTTTGGATAAGAGAGAGAGAGACCTTTACTGATAATAAAGTCTACAAAGAAAACTGAGTGCCTTGGGGAATAATTGGGCTTTAACAACTGAAATACGAAGTTTGCCACAAAGGAAACTCAGGACATTTTAGGACCCCATGCTACGATTAGGGGGTCAGAGTAACTGATGACTTGCAGAGGATTTAGGGGAGTGCTGGTTATAACTGTGGGATGGCAGCTGAGATGAAGGATTGAGGAGGAAAAAATGGTAGGAAGGTATAAGAACATCAAAGTGGACAGATAACTGTATATAGGCATCAAGAGGTGTGCAGATTGAGGAAAGCAAAAAATTTAGAACATTTGTTATTTTTCCTCATGTCTTTAATTCCCAGCATGGCTGGTAAACTGTTTCTAGACATGAAAACTGGGCAATACAAAAACAGGATGATTTCATTATCATTGGGAGTTAGATTGCTTTTAATCACCAAACTGGCACAGCATTGTCACCTAGGAAGGTGTGCAGACGGGAAGTAATCTTACTCAATAAAATCTAGGTCTAAAGAGGATACTTTATTCCTGTGCCCTGAAAATGCTATCCTTTCTATTTTATACTTACCTGAGGGCCTTGAGTGACTCCTGGGGTCAGAGGATTTCCAAGGATATACTTCTTAGCCCGCTCAACACTCCTTCGAACAAACTCATCATAAATTGATTCTTCCACAAAAATCCTGGATGCGGCTATACAACACTGGCCCTGGTGGTAGAATACCCCATGGTGTGCAGATTCAACAGCATTGTCCACTGCAAAGAATATATTCACATTAAAGATATATTTTCTAAAAATTATATATTTTATATGTTTCTCAGAGGCAACACGGAGATAAAGAAAAATTATGAGTTGTATAGTCAGACATGGGCTCAGTATAGTTTACCTCCTACCAGCCAGGTGGCAAATTAATCTTTCGGATCCTTCATTTACCATGGAAAAAATAGCAACATACAGAATCTGAAAAAATAGTGGTTACTATTACAACTTTAATATGGACATCATCAAGAATGTAGATTTGATCATGAGATCAAATCTCTTTGGAAATGATTTATATAAATATCTCCAATTATATAATTAGATGACTGTGATTATTTCTTTCAGGCCCCAGATTTTAAACAGATAATAAAAAAAACCTGACATGTCTATTGAATTAAATAATTTCAAAAGATTCTTAAATACTCTACTCAATAGGAAATGTGATCTTTGTGGGAAAGAAAAACAAAATAAAACAAAAACAACTAAAAAGTAGCAAAAAACACTAATACTCAGAATCACTCACTCACCTTATGATTTTATTCTAGCAAAGACATTTTCAAAATCTATCTAAAGTATACCGTATTATTTCATATGTGCCTATAAACTCTTATTTATTTTAGGTGATAAAATGTGCATTAAAAGGAAGAAATAGGTTGCTTCCATAGTAGACTCTAAACAAGAATAAAATTTTCTTTGCATTTTAATTTTCTAAATGCTGAAGATTCAATTCAATGTTACAGCAACTGGGTATTATGATTATTTATTTTGTGAACTAATTACATCTGCTTAAGTTGTAGCAGAAGCAGTTTATAGACAGTCTTAGTAAAATTAGAAATCTGTCATGTTTATAGAATATTTCATAAGGTAGTGTGTTCTAAAATACTTCAATTAAGATCAAAACAGCAATACAGGCTAATTCCAAGAACCATTTGTATTTACAGCCTCTAACAGATAATGCAGTTGTGAAAGAAAAAAGAATGTTTGACCGTGCATTTCTGCTAATTAACTTCTATTTAGGAAATAATTGGGAGATTGTACTTGGTAATATAATCAGAATGAACCTAAAATATTATATAGTGGAGTTATATCAAATTTGTAGGTTTAATATACATAAACTCCACTATACTTGCTAGGAAAAAATATTTAAATATTAGGTATAATTTTCTTCTGATCATTTCATTTAATGAGTGTATGACCCAGAGTGAAGGGAGAGGACAAATGTGAAACTGCTGTCTCCTCAGTTGGTCTCAATCCAAGTCCCATTCTGGAATATCTCATTAGCTCAGCGAAATGCTAATAATCACAGATATGGAATTTTAAAAATACACCATGGCACTTAAATGCAAAATGTTTACATCATCTAGGGTTCAGCTGAGGAATAGCAATCTATTCTAAACGAGGAAGAAATTGTGTCTATTATCTATGTGTTATAACTTTAGGAAGATTTAAGAGATTTTCAAGAGTAATTTTGGACTCTTTACACTTTGATGTTAGAAGCAAATGCTTTTTTTTTTTTTTTTTTTGTAAAGTTCAAGTTCACTTTTGGCATTATCAGACACCAAAAACGATGAAGGACGAAAAGTTAACAAAGTGGCTTCTACTCACAGTCAGCATCAGCTAACACAATGCAAGGGCTCTTTCCTCCAAGCTCCAGGGTCACCCTCTTCAGATTGCTTTTCCCGGCAGCTTCTTTGATCAACTTGCCAACCTGAAAGGGAACATTACAAAGGAGGAGGCTTACCCTGCTCTCATGAACACAGGTTTATTTAGCATTCTAAATTTATGTGATGTTTGTGCCACAGTAAAATTTCTTTTTGGAGAAACACCAAATGGCTTTTTTTTTGAGACGAAGTCTCACACTGTCGACAGGGCTGGAGTGCAGTGGCGCAATCTCGGCTCAGTGCAACCTCCGCCTCCCGGGTTCAAGTGATTCTCTGGCAAATGGCATTTTTAAAGATCTGGCACCTTTAGATATAAAAAAGCTCCCTCATCCAAGCATACAGACAAAAGGAATCAGAAAAATGCTGATTTTTCATCAGCAAGAAAGCAGAGATATAGAACATGGATAAGTGATATTGATGGCTATGGAGGTTATTTTTAATTTTAATCAGAATATCATCTCTCTTCAGATTGATCAGACTTATCATGACCCAGTCACAACTTAGCTATTTCATTTTTTAATCCCTCTTCTGGCATCCAGATAACTCTATCCAGTCTAACTGACATATTCACTACCTCTTGAATCTCATCCTTCTTCTCATTATTTGTCCACCCCAACCTGGACTGCCTTCTAGTTCTATTCTTCTTAGGGGTCCAGCTCATATCTTAGCTTCTCCTTAAATCCCTCTCTGATGACACTACGTCAGATGCTAGAAGAAATGACAGGACCATTTCTTTTTCTAGTCTCCCAAAAAACCTCATGAAGTCTCCTTCAGAGTCTGATCCAGATTGTATCATTTATATAGAAATACATTTCCCAAATAGATTGTTAACTCTGTGGTAGCAGTAAGAATAACGTATCACTGCCTACCTCTCCTCATTAGTATCTATGACAGAAGTCTCATTTAATTGCGGATTGACAGTCATCTCTCTATCACTTTCTTTCTCTGTCTTCCCACCCAACACACACACCTTTGAACAGTGGAACTGGATGAAAGAAATGGGATCTGTGCAGCTACTTCAGTTAGCTGGAATCCTACAGTTCTGGTTTCTTCTTTAATGCTAGTTTGCTCTTTTCAGAGCAAGACTTTGTTTTCAATTATTTTTTCCTTTGTGGATCACTTCCCATCAAGATTACTTACTATAGTTGTTTCTGGTTTTTCTATCTCTAAAAACTTGGCTGGTTCTACAATTATTTCTTTTTTATTATTTGTATGGCAGCCTTAATCCACCAACATGTTCTTTGCCTTTCTTTCTTAAAGGCAATTCACTATTTTGCTTCTTTTATTTTCTAGGTTTCTTTTTTTTACTCCACATGTCAGATTTTAATAAAAAGTTTCTATCCCAACTGAACAAGAGAGAAATAGATGTTTAGTGAGTGTATGTTTAGATTTTATGTGGTTACTGAACTAACTGCTACTGTGCATTACAGAATAGGGCATTAATATGCTAATGTTTTCATCTTATTTAAATATTTTATGTTTCTAAATCAAACCCTTAAAAGATTAATGAAAAATAAATTAAAAGGAGATTTGCACTAGGGAAATCCTGTCTGAAATTTCTCTTATATGCCATTCTACAACACACTTCTTATGACCACTTTCAGAAACTGAATTTTCATTCAAGGTGTTAAGTAGTTTTCAGTTTTGTAGATAAAAAATTTACTTACCCGTCACCCTTTGATTTCTCTAAATTCTTTCTGAACTTTTTTTATTTGTTTAATTTAGGTTTACTGGAGTAACTCCATTAAAGTAGATAACTTTTGCCTTGGAGAAGGTAATAAAATCAGATATATTTTTGTAAAAGCTACAGATGTCAAAAGAACTAGGATGAAGAATGGTTACAAGTATGAATGAGAAAGAAAGGCTACACTTTTGCTTAGCACAAGTTTAGATGGCAAATAAAAGGCTTGAGTTTTCCAAAAAGTCTAGCTAAAGTCAAAACAAAGAGACATTAATTTTTGTCTCATGATTTCATTCCCTTATTTGGAGAAAAGTAAACGTTTATCATTTTTCTCAAAGGAGTATGCAATGAAGAAAAGATAAGAACTATTAAGACTATGGCTAAACAGTGTATTCCATGATACTGTGGCATTGTCATGTGGAGCAGAAGTAGCAAATGCTCATGAAAATGGTCTAACTTATTACGTCTTGCACAATGTGGGTAGAGTTCTATTTTATATGAATCTAATGGGATATTGCGGTGGCTCATGCCTGTAATCCCAGCACTCTGGGAGGCTGAGGCGGGCAGATCATGAGGTCAGGAGATCGAGACCATCCTGGCTAACACGGTGAAACCCCATCTCTACTAAACATACAAAAAAATTAGCCGGGCGTGGTGGTGGGTGCCTGTAGTCCCAGCTACTTGGGAGGCTGAGGCAGGAGAATGGCGTGAACCACAGAAGTGGAGCTTGCAGTGAGCCAAGATCGTGCCACTGCACTCCAGCCTGGGTGACAGTGCAAGACTCCTCTCAAAAAAAAAAAAAAAATTCTTACCTTGCCAAAAGTGTTATTAGAATGGGGGGTCATTGTTACAATGAACACAAAGGATACAGTCGATTGTTTGCCTCTTTCATGACATTTATCAAGTTCCTTAATATCTGCCAAGCAACAAATGTGAAGCTAAAAGAAAATCCAGAAAGAAGTTCCAGGGAATATGGAGCTAAGTTTCAGGAGTTGAAAGTATGATGGGTTTTGTGGCTCCTAAAATCGTGTTATTCACATTTAATTCTCTAATACTTCTTTAGAATTTCTTACTTTGATGGTTTCTGGAGATAACAATGAATAAGACTGTCTTTGAGGATAATCAGCAAGGGAGAGAGACACATAACAAGGCAATAAGCAGGCACTGTTATTATATGTGGTGGACAATGGGAACTCAGATGGGGTATTTTAAAATTTAGGCTGCTCTGCTCCTGGGACTGTAGAGGCAAGGAGAAAGCCAGAGAGGGAACGTGTGGGAGCAAGTTTAGAGCAGGTTATGGCCAAGTATGAACTAAAATCCTGGGGGAAGGAAAAGATACATGGAATAATCAGGAAGAGATGGGGCAGAGTGGCAGAGATGGAGAAAAAGAAATATTGGGACAGGAAGCTTTTTTCTCACACTGTGTAAACTAGTGTGCAAAATTAAAAAGTATGGGAGGAAAGAGGACATATGGCATGTACTGAGCACTCAGTAGGGTGATAAATGTTTTACTACTCATTAGCTCATTTAATTGTATTCTGTACAACTCAGTGAAGTTGATCTCATCTCCATTTTACAAATGAAGAAACTCAAATTTAGTAAGGCTACTTAACTTTTTAAAGATACACTGCTAGGAGGGGTAGAGTCAGAATTTAAACCAAGATATTTTCTAGACTTTTAATCTCGAGGGATTTTTTTTAAGACAGGTAAAGTGCTCCCCCAATGTTATAGGAGATCATGGATGAGCGAACACAAACTGATGCTGAAGATGAGATCAGCAAACAGTAGCTCCTGGTCCAGATGACCTGGAGAAGGAGTAGGCATAGGATCTAGACCAGGGTTGTTCAACCTTTTGGCTTCCCTGGGCCACATTGGAAGAAGAATTGCCTTGGGCCACACATAAAATACACTAACAGTAAAGATAGCTGATGAGAATGAAAAAAAAATGTGTCGGGCCACATTCAAAGCCATCCCTGGCCATGGGTTGGACAGACCTCAACAGGTACATGGATTCCCTATTGGGGAGGGTCTAGAATTCTAGGCTGAGGAATTTTCACCTTTATTCCTCTCGTATGATTTCAACCTGTGGCGTCACCATTTTTAAATATATTGCCATTTCTTGAACATTCCCACTTGTTTTGTCTACAATAAGTCTTGACTGTGGGGTTTGCTTTTCCCTATCTCAATTAGGGACTTGCAGAAGGCAAACTTTTTTTACTCTACATCTGTGAAAAACAAATAAGACATACATATATTTATTTACTTCATTTTAAAAAGACCAAGAAAAATAAAGTTTGATTTTCCACCATTTCTGTTTGCTATGTAAATTTGCCTTTATATTGGAGTAAATAATTAAGATTATAAAATAATCAAATTATGCTCACCACACTATCTGGAATGTCCTTTTTGCTTCTCAACTTCCAGGAAGTTAAAAAAGTAACAATTCCTCAAAACCCAGAGCTAGTTCTAGTACCCATTGGGACATCATCGTTCCTTCCTGTGAACCTTTTTTACTGCATTTTATACATACCTTAGTACCTTATCACACCCTGCCTTGTCTCTTGTTGTCAGCAGCTTTCTAAGATGGAGTGAAGCTCACTCTTCACTGTCTATACGGTGTACCAATGAATAACATACATTATTTTTTGCATTGAGCATCTAACAAAGTCACATAATTTAATAGAATGACTCAATAATTTTTTTTTTGCATGGTACAGTATGCTTCCACCACTTTCCTTTGCTTAGGATAGAACATCATCAATAAATGGGGATCTATTTTCCCAAACTTCACCTTCTAGTCTGCTCTCCCTCCTGCCCGCCGCTTCTCCTTTGTGGCTGGGGTCTTTTTCTTTAACTTTTAGGATGGTCAAGTTCAAGCCAGAGAGGCAGAAAAGTTAGTCTAGGTGCCACTGAGGGAAGCTGAGTTTCTGGCTCTCTTTCACAGTGTCCAGGAGAAAGACAATCCCAAATAAGGTGCAAAGGGTGAGGCTCTACTATTTAATTTTCATAACCTATAGGATAAAATCATATTCATTCATACAAATCACTACGGCCTAATTTTCTATTATAAATCTTCCTAATAATATGACAAGGTCTCAGCAGCCATATTTCTCATCAGAGAAAGTAATGAACATACTAAAAATAGTTTACTCTCATTCTGATTTTAAATAGGTGCATCATGTCATTCAAACTACATCTGCTTATATTCTATCCATATGTTTGAAGGCTAAAATAAATAACAAATCATTAAAAAGAGTTTTTGTTTTAAAATTGTTGGCTCAAAAATAGTTACATAAAACATACTTCATAGCTGGCAATGCAGACATTCTTAACTTCTGCCCTGAGTAAATAATATTACCTCTGTTGATCCTGTGAAGGCTACTTTGTCTATATCCATGTGAGAAGAAATGGCTGCCCCTGCTGTAGGCCCATAACCAGGAACAATATTCACTACTCCAGGAGGAAACCCTGCCTAAAAAGATAAAAAGTTTAAAAGTTACAATATAAGAATTTAATTCAAAAAAAGAGGAGAGTAGGGGATTGAGGTTGTCTCTTAATGCCAACCTTATGAGATGCTCTAGAAAAAAATAATTCACCCAACTGGCTCTATTCTTTAGTCTTATTATGTCATTTCTAAGCACACATTAAAAAATAACTTCAAGGGTTGCATTATTGAGGGACAATTTCTTGTCAGGGTAAGTCCATACTCTATGAATCACTGCTCCAATGATGGCTCTCTCAAATTTCATAATGCTAACTCAAAAAGATTGCATGTAAAAAAGTGTTTGGTAAGTTACTTATGTAGAAAGTAAGTAATATGTTTATTATTCCCATCAGCAAAAATAAGAAGCTGAAGGGATCTCACATTTTTTAGTTCCTAGCTGTTATTGATTGTTGAGGGCATAACTGCTGAGTTGCAAATTCCCATTGGCATTACTTAGTAAATTGTTAAGTAAATACTGTCATCCCATTCATGATTCAACATCACAGGTTGATTTCAATCTTCATTAAAGAATTCAGGTAGAAGGCATGGGAACTGAGTTGGGCACATTACAATTTCACGTTATTTGCATCAAAATGTTGCATTTTGACATCTCTTTTCCCTGTTTTTAATTTGAATAAATAATACCTTTAAAAGATAAGTTCAGTTTTGTAACTTTAAGTTTCTAGTGATTAACATTAATTTTTTAAGATTTGGTAAGATGAAGAAAAAAGGACAATGAATAGTTTGCAAGTATATTAACACAATCTAGATAGTTGATGAAAATGTTTTACATGCTCTTTTACTGTTTTTGAACAGGAAGATAAATGCAGAGGAACTCATAATAGAAAACTGAATATAAACATATCCACTCATAAGTAGATTGAAAAGTGTTTGGAAATAATGTGGCCCAATATTACAAACAACCATATTGGCATAGAGGCCCTTTCAACCTTACATAGATTAGTTTACACAATTTTGCAGAAAACACTAGGCCATCAGTGGCAGGTACAAACCAACTTAATGTTTCAACATTTGAAAGAATGCTACATTAATTTCAACATGAATTTATGTTCATGAGAGTTGGACAAAGAAGCAAAAATGTGATCCCAAGGTAACTGTTTGAGACCAAGCCTTTGCGTTTGGCTTCCTGTCCGCATTTGGGCAGAGATGAATTTCGGGTGACTGCCAGAAATTGCAGCCAGCAGTCATGCTAAATGTATTCCCCCCACTGGACAGGAGCCATCTGTAAATAATGTACTTCATAGTAGCAACAAACGAGGTCTTCCTATTGTAATTTAGGATTCTTGAGTTCTTGTGCATATTTTTATTTCGGGAGACTTACCTCTTTTACTAAAGATGCCACGTGGAGAGCAGTGAGAGGAGTTTGCTCTGCTGGTTTGACAACCACTGTGTTTCCACAGCTCAGTGCAGGCCCTATCTTCCAAATGAGCATAACCAACGGGAAATTCCACTAGAAAGCAATATGTAACAATAGATTCTTTGTATTACAAAAGGCATATTTGCTAGTCCAACTTCCACATTATACACCCCCTGTAGATGTTATGTAATAATTGCGTAGTTTTGTGAAATCATCTGGCATATTATACTTCATTGCTAAAAGCAACTAGTAAATGCTAAAATGCTCTGAATAAACCAGATATGAGATATGAGAAGGAAGTAGGAGAGAACCTCAAAATTTAATCAAGTGCTGTTGAATTCTTTTTCTACCAGGAAAAAAAAAATCACTGCATGGTTTGGCTTATTATGAAGCACATTGTAAGTTATCTAAAAATGTTTAAAAAGGATGATTACTCTCCTTCTACATAGGTCATTTGTTGTAATTATTTACCCAATAATATTATTTAGTAGCTTTTTTTTCCAGGAAAAATATCTTGCTAAAGACAAAGATGTCCAGGGTCCAGAGGCCAAGTCCTTGGGTTCGAATCTCAGCTCAATCACTGACCAGCCATGTGAACTTACACAGGTTACATACTCTCTGCATCTGATTTCATAATCTGTGAGTGCTGATAATAGTCCTCTCTGCCTCAGAAGGCTGTCTTGAGGATTAATCAAGAAAGAGGGCCAGGTGCTCAATACAATGACTGGTCTAGCATAGACACATAGTACATATCAGCTATTATCAGTGTTCATAATTACATAGTTTTTATCAATTTATTGGGATTTTTGAATTAATAAGCAATTTCATTAAAATATTGATATGAATATATTTCAATCTCATTGGAGCAAAAGATAAGTCATGATCATTTCTTCACATAAGGACTTCACTACCATTTTTCTGTTTGGCATTTTAAAGCATGTCAGTTAAAATAAAATCATTTAGATAGTCTCCTGTTTGTTGGGCTTAAAAAATCTTCACAATCCTCTTAAAAAGGCTACTTTTCTCTAAGAGGAATATGGAGGATCTGAGCCTCTTATCTAAAGGTAAAATATATTCCACGCAGTGCTTCAAATGCCTCTGGTATTCTTTTTTCCATTTTGATTAAAAAATGTGTGTCATGAGTTGAACACTCTGGGAGCTACTGTTCTGCATGATGAGATGTCTCAATGAGAAAGTGCATTGGAGAATAGTAGGCCCCACTACATTCCACTAAAATGCTATCCTGCAGATGTGCAGTGGAGAGCACCTTGCCATATACATGTAAAGCATGGCTCTTATAAAGAGTACATAATACAACTTTAAAAAAAACAACCCATAGAGTAAAGGGTTAACATTTATGGATGACGTAGTATTAAAACATTCTCAAGAGATATGCCAGAATATAGATAGGTTTTCGGACTATCTAATTCATATGCAAGAAGTTTAGTCACAGGGAGACCAAGTTCAACAAATCTTACATTTACTCCACGTTTAACAAATACATAAGCATCCATCTGTTTTAGAGAAAGCTTCATCATTAGGTAGAATAAGAACTCTTCTTTTTAAAATTGAGAATTATATAGGAGAAAAGCTTACAGGAATGATTTGGCCACATACACCAATAGGTTCATGTCTTGTATATGTAAAAAAATTTCCATCTGAAAAATAAAACACACACAATCATATATAAACAAATGTATTTGACATTCACAACATGGTGGTTTGGGGCTGATGTGAGAGAAAGGTGTAGACAATAATTTTAAAAACATATATCTGGCCGGGCACGGTGGCTCACGCCTGTAATCCCAGCACTTTGGGAGGCCAGGGCAGGCGGATCACGAGGTCAAGAGATCAAGACCATCTATATCTCCAACTAGTCACAAAATGGTAAGTGAAGCCCTAAAATAGTAATTCGAAATGATAGAAACCATAAAATTGAGTTAGGTGAAATCAAAGATGAAAAATTGGAAAAAATCTGAAAGATAATTAATTCTACCTTTCATCTTCTAGGAGGCCTGATTTGAAAATTATCTTTATTCTCTAAGGGTTATAAAAAAGGGAAGGGACGAGAAAGGAAGTAGGAGGTCTCTGGCAAAGAGAAGAACCACATTCCAATTTGTTTCTGGTAGCTCAAAGTTCTACCAATAAGAGAATTCTTTTTAAAGGTTATAATATGATTTTTAGAAATAGTAAAATTAAAAACAGTAGAATTAAAAAGAAAATCTCCCTATGAGTAATAAGCCTTTCCCACTGACTTGTTCTAAAATGTATTTTATTTGCCTACCAAACAATAATAGCAAATTCTCTAAATACATGAAGAAAATGACAGGAGTATAAGACATTTATTTTCCATCTAAATTTGACCAATTTATGTGCCCCAAAGTTTAATGTGGTCATCCAGAGAGATACATTATGCTTTACGTTCAATTCTGTTCTAGTTCCCACAGAAGCTTCCTGGCTTCAGCAAGAACTCTCTTCATGAAGATCTATTTGTGTTTTAAGTGACTTCTCCCATTTTGTCCCAGAGTAAAGTAGGACAGTTCTAAAGTAGCCACATTTCTTAGTACCACCGAGGTCTTACTCTCCTCTCAACTTTCTGCTATCACTTCTGACCTCCTGGATGCTCCAATTGGATTGGAAATGCACATCAAGGCCAGTCCTGGAGGGTATTGTATTCCTAAAGTTCATAGGTTTGCATGAATTAAATTCCACCCATACTGTTTCCTAAATGTGTGTGTTTTCATGTTTCACATGAAATATCTTTAGTATTTCTACTCCATTATGTGCATACCCCACTAAAATAACACATACACACAGATTCACACACACAAATCCTTAACTTAGGCTGCAAACACAGTCCCATCTTGCTTTGAAGATATTTGAAACGAGTCCGTGTGAACTGGCTTGTTTGATTAGTCTGGTCTAACTACACTGAGTTTGACCAGGCACAGATGACTATAACTGACTTATACTGGAACATGTAAAGAGGCTTAAATAATTACATTACAGAAAGGATATAAATGTCAGTATTGGAATAAAACCCAAATAAATAATTCCAGAGGTCAGCTTTAAAAAGTTTGGGACCTTAGAGAGGCAATTGCCTCAGATCAGTAATTATTGCCATAGGAATGTTCTTACTTTAACATTTTCTTAAATATCTATAATGTTATCTTCATGATTATGCTGAAACAACTTTAAAAGACCTTTTATGAATTTTAATAGAACTTCTAAGTTGAAAACAGTGTTGTCTCAAAGTCAAGAGGAAAATAATTTTGCCTTATTTGGTTGACATCTTTAAAAGGGAGAGTTTGAAATTATTCAGCTCTATAGTAAACTCCTTGTTCCTATCCTCACCATTAGTGGTTTCTCAAAGATACTTACCAATTGGTATTGTACGGCCCTGGATCTTGTCAGCCCAACCTGCACAGTAGCGCAATGTTTTGATACAGCCTGCTAAATCATTCAGATATGCATTGGAATAGAGTTTTCCACCATTCATTGACTCCATTGTCTGAAAAACATGTCAAACACCAAATCTAAAATTCCATAAAAGTTTTAGATTAAAAATATGTAGTAAATATTTTGAGTAATCATGTGCTAGGGAATTTTTGAAATAGAAGAAATCTTGTCATCTTGTCTAACCTCCACTTTTTAAGAGTTAAAATGACTTCCTTTAGGTCAAATAGCAAGATCTGGGCACAAAGCACAGTGAGATTCTGATTTCTAAACCTCAGTGCTCTTTCTGTCTCATTTTGAATGTTCTCCTGCTAACCAACTTTCTAGGAATCAGTCACAATTTGATATATACATAGCATCTGAGAATGAAACCTAGTCTTCTAAGTCCTATCAGAATTCCAACAAGATTTCTCTTATTTTGTAATCAACTGTGGGTGACAACTTAGTGTCAGTGACAATTAATGATGCCTCAGTAATCATTTTTAATTTTTACATTCCATCTGGGTATACACAGTCTACTCACACAAACTTAAGTAACGCCTGGATTTTTCATCTGTGAGTTTCCTTCAGCAGAATTTTAATTAGGAAACTACCAGTGTTGCCATTATTGTCATAATTGACGTTTTAATGGTCAGGTAAAGTTCAACATTTTCTTTTTTTTTTTTTTTTTTTTTTTTTTTTTTTACTTTTTTTTTTTTTTTTTTTTTTTCATATTTCTTTACTTTTTTTTTTTTTTTTTCTTTTATTATTATTATTATTATTATTATTATACTTTAGGTTTTATGGTACATGTGCGCAATGTGCAGGTAAGTTACATATGTATACATGTGCCATGCTGGTGCGCTGCACCCACCAACTCGTCATCTAGCATTAGGTATATCTCCCAATGCTATCCCTCCCCCCTCCCCCCACCCCACAACAGTCCCCAGAGTGTGATGTTCCCCTTCCTGTGTCCATGTGTTCTCATTGTTCAATTCCCACCTATGAGTGAGAATATGCGGTGTTTGGTTTTTTGTTCTTGCGATAGTTTACTGAGAATGATGATTTCCAATTTCATCCATGTCCCTACAAAGGACGTGAACTCATCATTTTTTATGGCTGCATAGTATTCCATGGTGTATATGTGCCACATTTTCTTAATCCAGTCTATCATTGTTGGACATTTGGGTTGGTTCCAAGTCTTTGCTATTGTGAATAATGCCGCAATAAACATACGTGTGCATGTGTCTTTATAGCAGCATGATTTATAGTCCTTTGGGTATATACCCAGTAATGGGATGGCTGGGTCGAATGGAATTTCTAGTTCTAGATCCCTGAGGAATCGCCACACTGACTTCCACAAGGGTTGAACTAGTTTACAGTCCCACCAACAGTGTAAAAGTGTTCCTATTTCTCCACATCCTCTCCAGCACCTGTTGTTTCCTGACTTTTTAATGATTGCCATTCTAACTGGTGTGAGATGGTATCTCATTGTGGTTTTGATTTGCATTTCTCTGATGGCCAGTGATGGTGAGCATTTTTTCATGTGTTTTTTGGCTGCATAAATGTCTTCTTTTGAGAAGTGTCTGTTCATGTCCTTTGCCCACTTTTTGATGGGGTTGTTTGTTTTTTTCTTGTAAATTTGTTGGAGTTCATTGTAGATTCTGGATATTAGCCCTTTGTCAGATGAGTAGGTTGCAAAAATTTTCTCCCATTTTGTAGGTTGCCTGTTCACTCTGATGGTGGTTTCTTTTGCTGTGCAGAAGCTCTTGAGTTTAATTAGATCCCATTTGTCAATTTTGGCTTTTGTTGCCATTGCTTTTGGTGTTTTAGACATGAAGTCCTTGCCCATGCCTATGTCCTGAATGGTAATGCCTAGGTTTTCTTCTAGGGTTTTTATGGTTTTAGGTCTAACATTTAAGTCTTTAATCCATCTTGAATTGATTTTTGTATAAGGTGTAAGGAAGGGATCCAGTTTCAGCTTTCTACATATGGCTAGCCAGTTTTCCCAGCACCATTTATTAAATAGGGAATCCTTTCCCCATTTCTTGTTTTTGTCAGGTTTGTCAAAGATCAGATACTTGTAGATATGTGGCATTATTTCTGACGGCTCTGTTCTGTTCCATTGATCTATATCTCTGTTTTGGTACCAGTACCATGCTGTTTTGGTTACTGTAGCCTTGTAGTATAGTTTGAAGTCAGGTAGTGTGATGCCTCCAGCTTTGTTCTTTTGGCTTAGGATTGACTTGGCGATGCGGGCTCTTTTTTGGTTCCATATGAACTTTAAAGTAGTTTTTTCCAATTCTGAGAAGAAAGTCATTGGTAGCTTGATGGGGATGGCATTGAATCTGTAAATTACCTTGGGAAGGATGGCCATTTTCATGATATTGATTCTTCCTACCCATGAGCATGGAATGTTCTTCCATTTGTTTGTATCCTCTTTTATTTCCTTGAGCAGTGGTTTGTAGTTCTCCTTGAAGAGGTCTTTCACATCCCTTGTAAGTTGGATTCCTAGGTATTTTATTCTCTTTGAAGCAATTGTGAATGGGAGTTCACTCATGATTTGGCTCTCTGTTTGTCTGTTATTGATGTATAAGAATGCTTGTGATTTTTGCACATTGATTTTGTATCCTGAGACTTTGCTGAAGTTGCTTATCAGCTTAAGGAGATTTTGGGCTGAGACAATGGGGTTTTCTAGATATACTATCATGTCATCTGCAAACAGGGACAATTTGATTTCCTCTTTTCCTAATTGAATACCTTTGATTTCCTTCTCCTGCCTAATTGCCCTGGCCAGAACTTCCAACACTATGTTGAATAGGAGTGGTGAGAGAGGGCATCCCTGTCTTGTGCCAGTTTTCAAAGGGAATGCTTCCAGTTTTTGCCCATTCAGTATGATATTGGCTGTGGGTTTGTCATAAATAGCTCTTATTATTTTGAGATACGTCCCATCAATTCCTAATTTATTGAGAGTTTTTAGCATGAAGGGTTGTTGAATTTTATCAAAGGCCTTTTCTGCATCTATTGAGATAATCATGTGGTTTTTGTCTTTCGTTCTGTTTATATGCTGGATTACATTTATTGATTTGCGTATATTGAACCAGCCTTGCATCCCAGGGATGAAGCCCACTTGATCATGGTGGATAAGCTTTTTGATGTGCTGCTGGATTCTGTTTGCCAGTATTTTATTGAGGATTTTTGCATCAATGTTCATCAAGGATATTGGTCTAAAATTCTCTTTTTTTGTTGTGTCTCTGCCAGGCTTTGGTATCAGGATGATGCTGGCCTCATAAAATGAGTTAGGGAGGATTCCCTCTTTTTCTATTGATTGGAATAGTTTCAGAAGGAATGGTACCAGCTCCTCCTTGTACCTCTGGTAGAATTCGGCTGTGAATCCATCTGGACCTGGACTTTTTTTGGTTGGTAAGCTATTGATTATTGCCACAATTTCAGCTCCTGTTATTGGTCTATTCAGAGACTCAACTTCTTCCTGGTTTAGTCTTGGGAGGGTGTATGTGTCGAGGAATTTATCCATTTCTTCTAGATTTTCTAGTTTATTTGCATAGAGGTGTTTGTAATATTCTCTGACGGTAGTTTGTATTTCTGTGGGATCGGTGGTTATATCCCCTTTATCATTTTTTATTGCATCTATTTGATTCTTCTCTCTTTTTTTCTTTATTAATCTTGCTAGCGGTCTATCAATTTTGTTGATCCTTTCAAAAAACCAGCTCCTGGATTCATTTATTTTTTGAAGGGTTTTTTGTGTCTCTATTTCCTTCAGTTCTGCTCTGATTTTAGTTATTTCTTGCCTTCTGCTAGCTTTTGAATGTGTTTGCTCTTGCTTTTCTAGTTCTTTTAATTGTGATGTTAGGGTGTCAATTTTGGATCTTTCCTGCTTTCTCTTGTGGGCATTTAGTGCTATAAATTTCCCTCTACACACTGCTTTGAATGCATCCCAGAGATTCTGGTATGTTGTGTCTTGGTTCTCGTTGGTTTCAAAGAACATCTTTATTTCTGCCTTCATTTCGTTATGTACCCAGTAGTCATTCAGGAGCAGGTTGTTCAGTTTCCACGTAGTTGAGCGGGTTTGAGTGAGATTCTTAATCCTGAGTTCTAGCTTGATTGCACTGTGATCTGAGAGACAGTTTGTTACAATTTCTGTTCTTTTACATTTATTGAGGAGAGCTTTACTTCCAAGGATATGGTCAATTTTGGAATAGGTGTGGTGTGGTGCTGAAAAAAATGTATAGTCTGTTGATTTGGGGTGGAGAGTTCTGTAGATGTCTATTAGGTCCGCTTGGTGCAGAGCTGAGTTCAATTCCTGGGTATCCTTGTTGACTTTCTGTCTCGTTGATCTGTCTAATGTTGATAGTGGGGTGTTAAAGTCTCCCATTATTAATGTGTGGGAGTCTAAGTCTCTTTGTAGGTCACTCAGGACTTGCTTTATGAATCTGGGTGCTCCTGTATTGGGTGCATATATATTTAGGATAGTTAGCTCTTCTTGTTGAATTAATCCCTTTACCATTATGTAATGGCCTTCTTTGTCTCTTTTGATCTTTGTTGGTTTAAAGTCTGTTTTATCAGAGACTAGGATTGCAACCCCTGCCTTTTTTTGTTTTCCATTTGCTTGGTAGATCTTCCTCCATCCTTTTATTTTGAGCCTATGTGTGTCTCTGCACGTGAGATGGGTTTCCTGAATACAGCACACTGATGGGTCTTGAGTCTTTATCCAGTTTGCCAGTCTGTGTCTTTTAATTGGAGCATTTAGTCCATTTACATTTAAGGTTAATATTGTTATGTGTGAATTTGATCCTGTCATTATGATGTTAGCTGGATATTTTGCTCGTTAGTTGATGCAGTCTCTTCCTAGTCTCGATGTTCTTTACATTTCGGTATGATTTTGCAGTGGCTGGTACCGGTTGTGCCTTTCCATGTTTAGCGCTTCCTTCAGGAGCTCTTTTAGGGCAGGCCTGGTGGTGACAAAATCTCTCAGCATTTGCTTGTCTGTAAAGTATTTTATTTCTCCTTCACTTATGAAGCTTAGTTTGGCAGGATATGAAATTCTGGGTTGAAAATTCTTTTCTTTAAGAATGTTGAATATTGGCCCCCACTCTCTTCTGGCTTGTAGGGTTTCTGCCGAGAGATCCGCTGTTAGTCTGATGGGCTTCCCTTTGATGGTAACCCGACCTTTCTCTCTGGCTGCCCTTAACATTTTTTCCTTCATTTCAACTTTGGTGAATCTGACAATTATGTGTCTTGGAGTTGCTCTTCTCGAGGAGTATCTTTGTGGCGTTCTCTGTATTTCCTGAATCTGAATGTTGGCCTGCCTTGCTAGATTGGGGAAGTTCTCCTGGATAATGTCCTGCAGAGTGTTTTCCAACTTGTTTCCATTCTCCCCGTCACTTTCAGGTACACCAATCAGACGTAGATTTGGTCTTTTCACATAGTCCCACATTTCTTGGAGGCTTTGCTCGTTTCTTTTTATTCTTTTTTCTCTAAACTTCCCTTCTCGCTTCATTTCATTCATTTCATCTTCCAGGGCTGATACCCTTTCTTCCATTTGATCGCATCGGCTCCTGAGGCTTCTGCATTCTTCACGTAGTTCTCGAGCCTTGGTTTTCAGCTCCATCAGCTCCTTTAAGCACTTCTCTGTATTGGTTATTCTAGTTATACATTCTTCTAAATTTTTTTCAAAGTTTTCAACTTCTTTGCCTTTGGTTTGAATATCCTCCCGTAGCTCGGAGTAATTTGATCGTCTGAAGCCTTCTTCTCTCAGCTCGTCAAAGTCATTCTCTGTCCAGCTTTGTTCCGTTGCTGGTGAGGAACTGCGTTCCTTTGGAGGAGGAGAGGTACTCTGGTTTTTAGAGTTTCCAGTTTTTCTGCTCTGTTTTTTCCCCATCTTTGTGGTTTTATCTACTTTTGGTCTTTGATGATGGTGATGTACAGATGGGTTTTTGGTGTGGATGTCCTTTCTGTTAGTTTTCCTTCTAACAGACAGAACCCTCAGCTGCAGGTCTGTTGGAGTACCTGGCCGGCCGTGTGAGGTGTCAGTCTGCCCCTGCTGGGGGGTGCCTCCCAGTTAGGCTGCTCGGGGGTCAGGGGTCAGGGACCCACTTGAGGAGGCAGTCAGCCCGTTCTCAGATCTCCAGCTGCGTGCTGGGAGAACCACTGCTCTCCTCACAGCTGTCAGACAGGGACATTTAAGTCTGCAGAGGTTACTGCTGTCTTTTTGTTTGTCTGTGTCCTGCCCCCAGAGGTGGAGCCTACAGAGGCAGGCAGGCCTCCTTGAGCTGTGGTGGGCTCCACCCAGTTCAAGCTTCCAGGCTGCTTTGTTTACCTAAGCGAGCCTGGGCAATGGCGGGCGCCCCTCCCCCAGCCTCGCTGCCGACTTGCTGTTTGATCTCAGACTGCTGTGCTAGCAATCAGCGAGACTCCGTGGGCGTAGGACCCTCTGAGCCAGGTGCGGGCTATACTCTCCTGGGGCACCGTTTCCTAAGCCCTTCGGAAAAGCACAGTATTCGGGTGGGAGTGGCCCGATTTTCCAGGTGCCGTCTGTCACCCCTGGAAGGGGAACTCCCTGACCCCTTGCGCTTCCTGAGTGAGGCAATGCCTCGCCCCTGCTTCGGCTGGCGCACGGTGCGCTCACCGACTGACCTGCGCCCACTGTCTGGCACTCCCTAGTGAGATGAACACGGTACCTCAGATGGAAATGCAGAAATCACCCGTCTTCTGCGTCGCTCGCGCTGGGAGCTGTAGACCGGAGCTGTTCCTATTCGGCCATCTTGGCTCCTCCCCCAAGTTCAACATTTTCTATTCATGTGCCCTAACCATTATAAGATGACCTATCTCCCCTCTGGCTTCTCTTCTTAAGCAGGACCTTAAGCTCTTTGAGATCTAATACTCTGCTGGGGTGGTTACCAGGCAGAAATGCACAGGTGATGAACTGTTAAAGCTATTTGTTTCTGTACTACACTCTCCACCATGTCAAAATTTAACCAAATGTGACTTTTGTATGCCTGTACTTTTCTCTCAGTAGGATCTTATGCTGACAGGCAGTCAACAAATCAGATAATTGAAAAAAGCCAAGTTTTAGCATTTTCTGCTTTCTTCCTACAGGCCATTTTTATTACTATAGTTTTATTGCACATAGCTGCTCATTCTGAACTTTTGTGTATTTCAAATTATGTTGAATATTTGAGTAATAAATGGTCCTTTGATTAACCATACTTGCTATTAACCATACATGCTAATGTTGATTTTTTTAAAATGTAGACTTCTTTGTTCTGCCACTTTCAGATTCTAAAGATGAAATTTGCTTGAAACCTGATCCTGGTATTGGTTTATGTTAAATTGGCTTCATCATAATGCCCAATTGAGACAACAAAAACAAGGAAATACCCTCCCCCAACTATATTATGCTCTGACTCATCTAACTGCTAAAACATAAACAAACAAAAATAGTATTCATAAAAACATGATTTTGATAAACCACATTAATAATTGGATTTTTATTTTTTGCCTTTTTCACCTGTAAAAAGAATATCATTTAATTATGACCCTTGTGAACAGACACACTTCAGGAAGAAAAAAAGTAGCCATTTATTAAATATCTTAGTGAGCTAGACTAATGAGAAATAAGATTTATTTTAGAGAAATATTTTGGGCACCCTTAACAAACTTGAGTTTTTCCATCAAAAGAGCTCAGTGGTCAAATGCTTGAATAAACCTAATATATCATTCTAGGAGACTCAAACTTCATGTGATCTTATTAAAGCCTCTGAGAAGTTTTAAGGTAAAGAAATTTTTTAAATTTGGTTTAACTTGGGTTTGCCAAAGTTTAGACCGTAGAATCTATTATGGGAGCAGAAATTAACATCATCCAGAATTGAAATGCAGATTACTATTTGAGAATAGTTCAATGTTAAGGGGCCTATTCATTGGGACAAAAAAATGTTTTCATTTTGTTTGTAGAGAGCGTATAGCGATCCCTAAAATCAAAACAACTTGCCATTTCAAACGCTGAATGCTTTTGAGAGCTCTAGCTACCCATCCAGCTTGGATAATACTCACCGCCAGCAGCAGACGATCTCTTTCGATTAAATCAGCCAACTTGTATAATAGCCGTCCCCTCTCGGAAGCATCCATAGTACGCCATGGAGATCCAATCTGAAAAGCCTGTCTTGCGGCCTTCACTGCCTTGTCAACATCCTCCTGTAAGTCAACGGGAATTCAATTCAGTAAGCTCAACATATTAGGCAAGCAAATTTAATGCCAATAACCCTGTAAAATAGACTGTAATGCCTCATAAGCAGGCACTGTGTCTCCATTATCCCAAAGTATCTAGCACATTGTGCACATTCAACTATTGTATGTTGGAGTTACTCCTGCTGAATAATCTTTACATGATGATCTCCACATACCTAGCACATGCTGGATTTCCCAGAGTATAAATGTTTTATGATTTTAATAGTTGCTATCATCTGAGTGCTTGCCCTGTTTCAGGTAATGTTCTGATGATTTTATACTTATTAGCTCATTTAATTCTCAATAATTTTATGGCACAAATATGTCCCCTGTTTTACAGATGAAGAAACTAAAGCAAAGAGAGAGGGGAGCTTTGCTCAAGGTTAATTACTAAAAGTGGCTGAACTGAGTTTTAAACGGAGCCCATCTGATTGTAGAATCTTTACTGTTTACCACACATTATACTTTCTTAGTGACTGGGTTACAGGAGTTCCAGGTCAAGCTCAAGATCCAAAATAACAAATATCTTCCTTGGTCTCTGGTGACTCAACAGCCTGTCCACTTTCATGAAGAGCCTATTGAAGGGTGAATAAGAACTTTTCTTTGCTGTTGAAGAATAAACCTTAGAAACACGTGCTCATTCCTCTTGTGCAGAGGGAACAGGGCATAGAAATAGTGGAACTAATAGAGTAGGATGTGCATGTGACAACCTCTCGTTTCCCAACTGGGTACAAAGAGATCCTTTTAAATCCCTAATCCGATAAAGAAGCCAGTTTCTTATTAAAGATGCATGGCTTAAAACTACATTAATTCAAGTAAAAGTCAAAAAGTAAAGTGACTCCACATTCAGTCTAGCCTCCTGGCCTTCACTCTCATAGTGCCTTCACTCAATTTCTTTCTTTGTTGTGTTTTTCTACACCAGGTATATTCTCTGGTTCTTTTGCAATTCAACTCAGTTACAAATATTGCCCTGACCACTCCACTTCCCTGCAGATCCCTGTTCAGACCTCTTCTGAGCTCTTACAGAACATACCCACTACTACTGCAAACACCATAAAGGAATATATCATTCCAGTGTTCTTTTGTACATAGAACTGGCCACTACATGGAATTGTATAGCTCCACAAATAGTGGCTATATCACAGGCCAGTAGGTTGCAATATTTTGCAGGAGACACAATTCCCTTTAAGAATTGGGGGAGAGAAAAAGTAATGACCTTAGATTTTTTTTTAAAGTTGTACACAATTAAGCTATATCCCATCTAAGGAGATATCTTCCCCTCAAATGGACCTCAAATTAACATCCTCCTCCTTAGGCTATATTCAATCAAGAAGACCCACACTACAAGTCTGTGAATTAAAATACAAAAAAAACTATTCTTCCAGCATTTATCACCAAAATAATATGATCTGGGGCAAGAGAGATATTTTAGAAGCAGAATCTAGTCTGATTAAGTAATAATATCTACTGACTACAAGCAAAGATTCTTTCAGCGTAATATATCACACACTGGTATATCTCACTGTCTAACTTTTCAGAGAATGATGATATATACAAAATATATGTATTTATTGCCTGCCTTTCCTGAGAAATACATATACAGTGCATATTTGGGGCATTCAGTCAATCACATTGATTGCTTATATTTAGACATTGTTTCATGCCACACATTCTAACTTTTTCCTAAATTCACAGAGCACTGTTTGAAAAAAAGAAAAAGCAAACCACAAAAATCTGAGATTGTCAGCATGATCTGTGGATACCAGAGCTTATAAAATACATGCTGGTCTGTGTTTAAACAGATCTGTATGACACAGCTTTCATTTGGATCTTTCTGTTCAGTGTCCTGCTATTGGTCTTAGCCAAATATGGGCTATCATAGGGATCTTGGCCTCCCAAAGGGATATGGAGAACTGGCTTCAAGATAAGTAACTCTCCTATATGGAAAACACATCCCTAAAGAATGCTGCTATAAATAAAGATGTTCTTATGATTATGTCCTTTGGATCATGCGCCCCCTTTTCTCACATCTTATATGTAATCTTGCAGATGCAGAAATAGAGTAATGTTAGTTAATGTATAGTTTGATATGAAAACAACCCAGATTTGAAATCTGATTCCTCTTCATTAGCTATGTAAACCTTGAGGCATCTAACCATTCATCCCTCTAGCTAAAGATTTGATAAATATTTGACTCTGCAGCATTCTCATCATCCCTCCGCTAAAGACAGCAGAGTGAAGTAAGAAGATTGTCCTTTTGGAATATTCAATCAAATGGGAGAGACATCCAATCAAATCACTACCCCAAAACATTATTATAAACCATGAAATATGTTGTGGCATGACTTCTCTAAGGTTCAACTTTCTTTTCTTTAAAATCAAGGTATGTTGCTTGGTATGGTGGCGTGTGCCTGTAGTCCCAGCTACCCAGGAGGCTGAAGTGGGAGGATCGCTTGAACCTGGGAGGTGCAGGTTGCAGTGAGCTGAGATTGCACCACTGCACTCCAGCCTGGGTGATAGAGTAAGACCCTCATCTCAAAAAAAAAAAAAAAAAAAAAAAGAAAAAGAAAGAAAAAAGAAAAAAAGAAATTGGAGTATGTTACCTCACAGGGTTGTAATGAAGATGAATAAGATAACACTTAAACATTTTCTATGTTAGAACATTATGTATTATTCAATGGTGGCAATTGTTACTGTTGTCCTAGCAGTCAAAACTTTAAATTTTAATATAACTCTCAGCAATTTCTCCCTCTCTCAACAGAGGGAGATTCACTCTGTTGCCTAGGCTGGTGTGCAGTGGCACAAACATGGTTCACCAAAGCCTAGACCTCCTGACCAGCCTCAGGTGATCCTCCCACCTCAGCCTCTGGAGTAGCTGGGACTACAGGAGTGTATCACCATGCTCGTCTAATTGTTTATTTTTAGTAAAGATGAGGTCTTGGTGTGTTGTCCAGGCTGGTCTCAAACCCCTGGGCTCAAGTGATCCTCTCACCTTGACCTTCCCAAGTGCTATAATTACAGGCATGAGGCACTGTGTGCCTAATTTTTTTGTAGAGATGGGGTTTTGCCATGTTGTCAAAGCTGGTCTAAAACTCCTGGGTTCAAGCAACCTGGCTGCCTTTGCCTTCCAACGTGTTGGGATTATAGGCACGCAGGGATTATAGGTGTGTATTGCTGCACCTAGCAAGTTCTAATGTATTTTAATCCTTCCTTTCAGTTTTCACTGCTCTGAACAATTTTAGGCCCTATTATTTCACATCGTCAATGCTGTCTCAAGTTCATTCTCTTCCTTCCTCAAACTATCTTGGCTACTATCACCAGGCTAATCTTCTGCAAATAATTTTATCTTATCACTTTGTCTTTCAAATGTTTACACCTGTTCCCTTTCATCTACAATCTCAAGGTCAAAGTCCTCCCTGGTTTTCAAGGCCCAGGATTTTCAGACCACATCTCACCTATCCAAACTCAGTGTTTACATTTTTTCTACTCTATCTGACCCAACTCCTTCTTACCTTTGTGTCTGTAGTTCTCCTTGCCTAGAATATTCTACCAGTATACTCCCTTACTTTCTAAATCCTACATATACTTTAAGACCCAGCTCAAATATCAATCTACCTAAAACCTTGCCAGACTAATCCAGCTTGATGATGGCTACTAGCTAAGAGCCTACTAAGCTCCAGGCAATAAGGAAAGTTCTTTAAAGCCCCATAGTTACTATTATTATTAAGTATCATGAGCCCTGGTTTATAAATGAATAGACTATGGCTCATGGATATGAAATCTAGCAGACAGTAGAATCAACCTTTGATCCCACATCTGGCTACAAAATCTAGTTCTTACATCTCTGTAAGGCTGCCCTAATAATGACCTCCTTTGCAACAAATATATACTGCTATTTGTTTTATAAACTATAATATTTCTTACAATTCTGGGTCTACAATAGGCAATAAATAAATTTTGAATAATTTGGTTACCTGTTTTATAAACTCATCATGTTGTACTGATTTTATATAAGGGGTGCCTTACATAATTAATTTAACTACATTGGCATTTACATAATAAATCATATTTTAGTAGATTCCATGATACAATGAAACTTATACATTATTCAAAAACTATTAGACATAAGAGTTATTGTTTTCTTAATTCCAGGACTAGCATTTTTTTTATTTTTATTTCCGAACTGGAATTTTCAGGGATATAATTTTTTAATTAAACAGAAAACAATTTGGTACATTAACTCAGATTTGCCACCATCAATAACAATTTTGCTTATAGCACTGAAAATGCTCCTTTTTTGAAGTAAGGGCCACAAGCTGAATGTAAAAAGACAGTTCAAATGATGATGAGATATCAAATGCCTCCTAAAGCACAGTTAAGGAAGGACTGAACTCTTCGATCACTCCCAGATGGTACATTTCCATATTAAATTCATTCAGAGATGGAGAAAATAGTTATCAGACCAGTTTTACTTTTACACCTGTCGCAGGCATTTACTTTAATGGACATTTACTTTTATCCCCACCAATTATTTGTTAGGTCATGCCTTAGTATTAAAAGCAGTTTTCAGGATTAGTCAATACAGCCTAAAAGAACCACTGAAGTGAAAAGAAAACAGTTCCCACCCACATCTGTACTTTGCTTTGTAACCTCCATTTGTTCTTGCCCTTCCTCTTTTCTTTATAATACCATTGAAAGGCGGTATATAGCCCATTGTTAGCCCCATTCTGCTTACAAATTAAATCCCTAAAACCTCTTGGCTCATTATCTAAAGAGTCAGATACAGCATATTAGGTTTACTATGACTACGTAATTTACTAGATTTGTACCTTTCACTAAGCAATGTCGGAGTTTACTATACATTTGTTGGCAAAATTGTGGGAACAGCAATAATTATTTAAAAATATGTTTTAAAATAATTCAAAAAAGAATATGATGATAAGAGTGCTAGATGTTCAAACTGGTTTGCCATGAACAGTTTATACCATAAATATTTTAGTTTTAGTAACCAGTTGACCAGCCAACTCAGTTGGCATTGTGACCTGATTTGAAGCTTGGGTAGATGTTAATGAGCATCCTTGATCTCTTGGGTGAGCAATAGTAATTGTCAAGAAGCACAGAGCAAATCAGTGGCAAACATTTCTAAGGCTTCCAGTATGATTATTAGCTTTCCCTTACTATACTTTAGGAAGGAGGTAAATCCCACAAACTTCACTAAGAAAAGTCCTCAGACTGCCTGACAAGGTTTCAACTGGAACTTTGGGAATAGAGATTTGTTTTCCCAATAAAATTAATCCCAGTGGCAAAGGTCGATGTTCAAGGCTCCGGAACTAAAACATCAATAATATTTTTCCGTTTGTTAGTTGCAAATTGCAAACAGATCTGGCCTTCCTCTTGAATGGAGAGAGAAAGTACGTAGCTCTCAAGGGCTCACTCTGTCCTTGCCTTTTATTGCTTTTCTCACCTTCCCAGGCCTGCTAGAGCCACTTAAGCAACTAGAGGAGCATTTGAGGTGGTGGTGTGTGGATCTCCTGAAGTCTCTGATAAAAGGCGTTCATTCTTCTTTGAAAGGTGAAGAATAAATTTCTCCCTTATTTCTGGGAATGGCTTATAGGGCACAGGCTTCTGGGGCTCCTATAGACCTTGCCAGGGATGATCAGTATTTCTATGCCCAATTTTGGTTTGGTAGCATTTCAGAGAGGTGCAGAGTGATCACCACAGTACAGTTTTTAATCACTAACTTTCTTAGGTGTCAAAACTCTTTGACCCCTGTTAAATGTTAACGCTTGAGAGGAGATACAACTTAACAGCTTAACACTTTAGTTCAGTGGTTCAAGATGAATTCCCCCACCTCCTTCCCAACCAACAACATCAGCATTACCAAAGAACTGATAAAAAATGAAAATTTTCAGTCCCATTCTAAGATTATTGCAGTGAAATCTAGGGGAAGGTGGGGCTCAGCTATCTGTGTTTTAACAAGCCTTCCTGGACATTCTGAGGCAGGCTAAATTTTGAGAATGTCTGCCATAGCCAATAGTCAGGTTAGTACTAAATTCCTAAGGTGAGGAATGTGGAATATATGGAAATTCAACACTTGATGAAAAAGAAGACTATTTCATAGATTTATAGACTATACTATATCTATAGTATATTATATCTATCGAATATAGTATAGCATACTTATAGGATATACTATATCCAGAAACCAAGGATATAAATGAGAGATGCAGTGTTGATCTCTGCAAGAAGCATATTGTCTCAGACAAATTAACCTATAGCTGTATAATACAAAGGTTATAATACAGGCAAATACAATGTCCTATAACCACACAGAACAGAGTAAGTCTGCTTGAGAAGGTTAGAGAAGGCTTTAAATAAGTATAAAACCCGAGCATGACTGAAGCTTTAGGATATGCCTGGCACCGTTGAAGAGCTATATATATTTAACTCCTCAAGCATTTTCTATCTCCTCATTTTACATGAAAAAGAACAGAATCTCAAAGAAGGTAAGTACAAACATTGAAAATCTATGCTCTTACTATAGATGGTGACTTGAACTAGGTCCTGAGGACTACACTGTGGACATGTACAGAGGCAGTGACTAGCAAGCAATTGTTGGGGATGGACACTGGGCATGATGAAGTTGAAACTCTTAAGTTAATGGGGTGGCCTGGGAAAGAGGCCATAAACAAAGGTTGAGTAATATTATAAAGGACCTTTGTTTGTGCACTTTTTCCCACAGACAGTGAGAAGCAGAATGGAGAATTTATGCTTTGGTGAACTCTTCAGTATAAAGAGTAAATCTGAATCTGAAAGCCAGTGACATTTGTCATCATTCTATTTTGTTTCTACTTCTCAAATTGTTAACCCCTATGGTTGAACTCCGTACTCCTGTGGCTTGAGACTTCGGTCTTACTTGTTTTCATCGTACTGGAATCTGAACCCAGGGCGTCTCCTAAATCTAAAAGGGCCCCCTCAGGTCTGTCACTATCTTGGAATAAGTATCTGCATGGCCCAGTACGTTGAGATTTGTGTTCTCATTTTTGTGATCTCATTTACTGGGGCTAAAGTAATGGAAAAGACTGGGCAGGAGACTGGCAGGAACATGTGATTGCTACAATTAACTAAAACACATTGTCATGAATAATATTATCCTTGGGTGTTGCTGACTTTAATTTCCCAGTAGTCTTTCCCTGCAGCAAAAAAAATAATAATAATAATAATAATAATAATAATAATAATAAAATAAAACATTACCTCTTTACAGAAATTTAAAGCTTGGCAACACCTGGGCAACTAAAGAGCAGAAAAATCATTTCAAATTAGACTTACAAACACTTACGTGTTCAGATAAATATTCTAAAGCTTTTTACTCTCCTCACCCAGGAGGAGAATAAAAAGTTTATTTAATATTATGCTATCTAATTTTTTATTTTTTATTTTTTGAGACGGAGTTTCGCTCTTTTCACCTAGCTGGAGTGCAATGGTGCAATCTCGGCTCACTGCAACCTCTGCCTCCCAGGTTCAAGTGATTCTCCTACCTCAGCCTCCCGAGTAGCTGAAATTACAGTCATGCGCCACCATGCCCAGCTAATTTTTGTATTTTCAGTAGAGACGAGATTTCACCATGTTGGCCAGGATGGTCTCAATCTCTTGACCTGTGATCTGCCCACCTCAGCCTCCCAAAGTGCTGGGATATCTTACTTTCATAATAAGAAAGACTATTTAATTTTTTTTTTTTTTTTAACGGAGCTTCACTCTTGTTGCCCAGGCTGGAGTGCAATGGCACTATCTTGGCTCACTGCAACTTCTGACCCCCAGGTTCAAGCAATTATCCTGCGTCAGCCTCCCCAGTAGCTGAGATTACAGGAACCTACCACCGTGCCCAGCTAATTTTTGTATTTTTAGTAGAGATGGGGTTTCACCATGTTGGTCAGGCTGGTCCCAAACTCCTGACCTCAGGTAATCTGCCCGCCTTGGCCTCCCAAAGTGCTGGGATTACAGGTGAGAGCCACCGCGCCCAGCCAACCCTATCTTACTTTCAAAATAATCACAAAGTAAAGCAGTAGCCCTACTAGGCACAGGTTATAGTGTCAGAGGAACAGCATTTTAATGTTGATGTTATTATTTATTAGCAATGTCACCTTGAGTAAATTACTCAGCCTTTCTACTCTGCCATCTCATCGTTGTTTGTAAAAATGACTCAAAATGGTACCTCCCCTATAGGGTTGCTTTAAATTTTAAATGAAGATAGTATTTAGAACTTGAGAACAATTTTCACTAAATAAAAATTGGTTTTTGTTGTTTCTATTATTAGCTGGAAAATAACACTTGTAATTTGTTAGTCAATTTAAGTTATTCTAGAATATAATTTTTACAGGTGTTGAATAACAATGCAGTGATTTTTAATAAAATAACTTAGTAATATATTGTTCTAAAAGTTCTATAATAACTTTTAGTTTTATCTAGCAACATAAAAAAGAACAATTTCATATGAATAAAGGATTTCTCTCCTTTTTCCTTTTCTTTTTTTTTTAGGCTGGAGTGCAGTGGTATGATCTCGGCTCACTGCAACCTCTGCCTCACGGGCTAAAGTGATTCTCCTGCCTCAGCCTCCTGAGTAGCTGGGATTAGAGGCATGTGCCACCATGTCTGGCTAATTTTTGTATTTTTAGTAGAGACGGTGTTTCCCCATGTTGGCCAGGCTGGTCTCAAACTCCTGACCTCAAGTGATCCGACTGCCTTGGTCTCACAAAGTGCTGGGATTTCAGGTGTGAGCCACAGTGCCTAGCTGAAGATTTCTCTCCTTTATAACCTACGATCAATCCCTTCTTATGTAGTCTGTAAAATAAATCTATATACTATTTCAATTGAAAATAAAGGAAAATGATGTGAAAAAAATCACCATGACACCCAGAAGCACAGATTTATCATTATTACATAACTACAGAGGATTTTTTTTTTTTTTTTGTAACAAGGACAACTTAGACAATTTTCCTAAGCTGCCCCAGAAACCATATTTTTATGGCACGTCTTTTGGAACTTGCAATGGGGTTCAGGAGCTCAGAATGGCAAAAAACCAAGAAACCTGGCATAAAATGAAACTAGTGTTCAGAAACTCACCTTATCTCCTTCTTCTACCTGGCAGAGCTCCTCCTCAGTTGCAGGATTAAAGACAGGAAATTTCTTGCCACTCACTGAATCATGCCATTCATTGTTTATGAAGATCTGTAGAGATGAAGAGAAAATACATACAAGGCACTTAAATATGCAGCAAATTTTGGAAATTTTCATAAACTTAAACTAAAGCATTTCACCATGCCTAAATGATGCACATCTCTTCACCTCTTAAAACTTTCTGGCTGGTTAAGACATTTTGTGTTCACACGCATAGACATGTACTAAAATGAAGTACGTAATGCTTTTAAGTTTAAGGTATGCAATCATTTCAACACTAGAAAATACATACTGGAGAAAACAATCTAGAAAACAATGCTTTTACCTGAAATGGCCATGAATTTGAGGCAAAAGCACAGGCTTTTGTGGCTTGGTCTTTATTAATGATTGCTTCTATTTTCCACTTTAAATTCTGAACATCCTCATTTTGGGCTACTGGTGATTTGGAATCATAAGAGACTATTTTCTAATCCTTTAATGTTTTAAAGTTAAAAAAAAGAGTTTTGTTAAAGTAAAGGATTCTAAAAGAAGTTCACTTAGAGAAAATTAGCTAGTCACATTGTTTCATTGGATTTTTAAAAGCATATGGTTTTATTCTCCTTTTCAAAAGATTACCTGGTAATTTCGTTGTCTTCAGACAAAATCAGGAACAAGATTTCTTAATGGTAACTATGAGAAAGAGACATGCAACTAAAGAAACAGTAAGCACTAAAAAATATGGAATTTTGTCTGTGTGTACTATAAAATAGAAATACTTAAAAGCATCAGTATGTCATTTAAAACATCTCAGTTTCAACTTTCATGTCACTGAATTTGTCTTTTCTTGAGGAGCCAGCTTTCACATTTCTAATTATTTGAAATATGAAAACAATCATAAATACAGTCTTGGATAGTATATAACTTTCTGTTAGACTTATGACAAGATGGACTAGTTTATTCGATTTTGAATCAGAGGTAGCTAACACAGGGAGTAAAGGAAGGTGACATATGTGCTGGATTATAACATATATCCTAATTCGGACATCCCTTCTTACTTGATATTTAAAGATAAGTTATTAATAGTTCAACCCTGAGAGAGAATGTAATGAAACACTCCTCCAAGGTTTAAATTAGCTACTATGCTAAATGCAAATTACTTATTTATTAAAAATTCCCCAGTGATCACTAGCATAGCTTAAAATTCTATCAGAGTAATAAAATGTATATTACTATGTATCCCTAAATGCCTGAATGTAATTCATTCTATATTCTGTGATTTATTATTTAGATAAAATATATTTTCCTGGTCTCCTCTATACTTCCATTGGACAATTTGTCACTTTTTAAATAGTAATTTTTAAGTGTCTGCCTTCCATCAAGGGCTGTGTATGGTTTTCTAGTTTATCTTCAGTGTCCAACACAATCTCAGCCCTCAAGCAATTTTAGCCTCAGTAAAAAATTCTTGAATAACTGACTTAATTGAATCAAAGATATATAATCCATCAGCTACATATGGATAAGATCTATAACGTTCTACAAATGAATACTCTATGACACTTGCAATTTCCTACAAAATGGGGAAGAGGATAAGCCGCCTTGTTTGCCCATTCATGCCAATATAATTTTCCATACAAGAAAACAGCATTATTTCCCTACAAGAAAATTATCCTGTATGGTTAGAAGCATTCAAAGGAATTGTAGTACTAGCCTGAAATTGATGGTAAAACACATGGGCATGCCTAAATAAAGGGAAAAGGGGCCCAAAGCTGTTCAGACAAAGAGACTAGATGTGCAAAAATACATATACGGGGATATGAGAAAGATGGAAGGAGTATCAAGAAACCCTATCAGATTACAGAAACAAGATTAACTGAATACAGATGAAGACTATAAAATTCATTGTATTATTTTTTGGGAAAAAACACTAGGCTCTTAGATCAACTTGAGGAAAAATAAATTCAGATGAAAGTGCTGATTTGCCCAGTGTCTCTTAGAGTGAATCAACACTCTAGCTATCAGAAATACATTTTACAGAATCCCATAATTATTCTTAGAGTGTTTCCATTTATGCCCTTACAGCTTAGTATTTTTCTTCTCAAGGGATGGCTGGGAAAGAACTTAATCAACTTGTCCTGAACTCAGCTCACTGTCATCTCTAGCTTTATGCTGCTCTCACCCCAAAGTTCTAAAGCTTGCTCATGCACACTGTCCCCCAGCCCTCTCTCTCACACACTTTCCTTCTTCTGTTAATGACACAAATAATCCCTAGGTACTCTTTTGTATCACTTTGTTCTATACAATTATAAAAAAGCTTTCCCTGTTCTCTTTGCCCCCTACCTCTGCCTAATTAAAATTTAATTTTCACCTTGTCATCATAATCTTCCTCAGATTCTGTCTACAGCCCTCCTCAGAATACTTTAGTGATCCTCTATTGTCAGACTGCTTAACATGGCACTGGAGGTGGTTCACGATCTTGCCCCAACATGCTTTTCCAGTCTTTTGCTCTACCATTCCCTCAGTTTACCCTTTGTTCCAGCCTCATTCTACTGCCTCAAACACCATGCTGTTTTTTGCAGCATGCTTTTATTCACAGTGTTCTTTAGACTAGAGTTCCACTATTTTCTTCTATTTTTACTTCAAATTCTAGCTTACTATGTCATCTCCTCATGAAGATTTGACTAGTTGCTCCAATTGGATTTAACCTCTCTTTTCTTCTTTCCAACATAACATATTAGTATCTTACTGATAAATTACTTACATTCTGCTTTGTGTTAATGTTAGATATCTACATATCAGCCCATGAAATTCCAAACAAAAAACTAAAGATTTTGCAATACCTGCCGTAGACTTTTAAATCAGTCTTTCAAAACCTGCACCAGATTTATTCACTTGCGAATTCTGCCTTCTCTCTGCCTAAAGATTATATTACCGCCTTAGATTTTGTACCTCTAAACTAAGGGAACACAGATCTCATTTTGGCAGAGATCCAGAATTTCACCCTTCTACAATGTAATTTCATTAAAAATAAAATAAAACAACACACAGAATCAATTACATTTTGCTAGGCCTGTGGTCGGACTTTCTAGTTCTTGCCTGAGTCCTCTTATCCTTAGGTCTGTGATAATCTGTGGTTTCAAGTTCTCGATAATATGCTCTCAATATATTATAGCTTATTTTACTCTCTTTACACACTTTTTGGTAAAAGAATTATTACAATATGTATGTACCATCTAGTTCCATGATCAGAATTTGCATCTAAGCTGTACATAAAACTGCCACTTCAGATTAAAGCCAGTGAATGTTTTGTAAATGAGCATTAACCTGAAGTAGTAACACATGTTTATCTGGCAGCCTGCAGGCAACTGAAGAGATCAGCTGTAGAGGACCCCAAATTACCAGCACTGTTCTGCATTATTCAGTTTTAACCTTTAAGACAGGAGGACACTGTGAGCCCAACTTGTGTTTGAACTTGTGTTGACATTTATATAATCACGATTAGTAACTTTTGCTTTATCAGAAAAGTGTTTGTCCAATAATGAGTAAATACTTGAGATATAGTCTGGCAGTTATTGTGGAAAAATGAGAGATGAGTTAGCCATGGCCTCTGCTCTCAGGGGCTTATAATCTAAGAGGAGAATGTATTCATATCAAGAGCAGTCGGTACAGAATTAAAGACTGTGGAGCAAAATGGCCAAAGAAGTGGTGTTGTCAGTAAATGGTGTAGAGGGGCATAGGCTGAAAGAATGCTTCTTTGAAGGATGGAACTGGATTGGTGGAAAGAAGGAAAAAAAAAAAGAGTAAAGGGAGGGACAAATCTTTGGAAGTTTGTAACACAGTAAACAGAGCAGCTCCCAACAGAATGGAGTTGCAGTGGACATAAGTCACAGATAAGGCCTGACATTGAAAATCAAGTCAATTTGTGGCAGATCCTGATCCCCAGAGAAAGAAGTTTAGGCTCTATTCTGGATATAAAAAGGGAGAGAGACCAGATCAAATGGATGTTTAGGAATACTGATTTTAAAGTACCCCAAATGGATTTGAAGTAGACCAACCAGAGTCCAAGAAATTAGCCTTGAGACTAATTTCGTAATCGTATCATAAGGTCACAAGGTTTTGAAGGGGAGTGATGTAACAGTGCAGTCTACAAATTATGAATTATGCCATTCTCCCACAAACAGAGGCGTTTCAGCATGAAAAGAGAATTTGGCATAGGTAATGTGATGACCTAGATGGTTAGAAGGCCAGGTATTGCTCAGTCTTTTTCTTCCCCTTAGCTACAGATAATTTATTCATAGGGCCTACCTCAAATACCTTTTTTTTTCTGTTTTAATTATAGGAGCTTTACATTCGGCATTTGCCTTCCAGCTAACTGTGTGACCAAATGTTTTTGTATAATCACTGCTCCTATAGTTATATTTAATGGTTATACGGAGAAGTCCAGGCTAATGAATGTTTGTTATAGTAATTATAAAATTTACATTAGGCTTGTTGAATGTTCTATAATAGTGACAATCTTATTTTCCATTTGTTTTTTGCCTTTAGCCAGCTTAGAGGAAAAGAGATGATACTATAAAAGTAAAATATTCTTGGGTTCTATGTAACCATTATATATTAACTCAATTCTAATTATGAATTTTGGACTTAGGTGACTTTTGAATAACATATATGTAAAGTAGACATCAACCTTCGGTTTGCAATATTGATTGGAAATTATAAATGCCTATGCATGCTCTTGGACTTCAAGTACTTTCTATATGGGGAAGCAATCAATAGAAATGATGAGGCAACTTAGAAATGGATTTTTACACTTCAGATTTTAGATATGCCACATTTTAAGAAATGCATCATTTTACCTTTGATAAACAAGTAGCCATTTCCTGGATTCAACTGGTGTCCAAGAATTAGTCATAACTGTGAAAAAAATTGCCTTTCCAGAGTAAAAGTTATTATGTCTTAATGTATTGTGTATAAAGCTATAGTTCTAAATAAATAAGCATAATTTCCTCAAAATATTTCTGGCTTGGATAAAGCTAGTTTTGACTAGTGGGCAAAATAAAGCCCTATTTGCCTTATCTGCTGATATGAGATTTTGGAGCCTATGGGCGAAAGTGGGGAGCCCCTGACTCCTTGCAAAAGATACTCAGAGTGCCTTAAATTAATATTATCTCGGCAGGGCAGCGACTGGGCCAGCAGCTCTAGACTCTGTAAAGGAAGCCAATACTTTCTTGGTGGGAGAGAGATTTTAAGAGATCACATTTTCAATGCACAAAGAATTTCTTTTAAGATTTTCCAAACGAGAGGGAGGGTGATGAGAGTCCCCATTTAATGTCATCCATGTGAATTTTCAAACTTGAGAGCTGAGTCACAGCATAGGCTGATGGGTGGTGGTGTGAACCTGTGGAGACTGGTGTGTGCTGTAAATGTGTCAACCTTTTCTCAGCTTAGAAACCTACCAAAGTACTAAAGGCCGCTGGGAGTCAGGGAGTATGAGATCAGGGACGAATAACGAGGAGGTGAGACTGAACAAAAGTCAGGTGGGGTGTTAAACATGTAAAAGAATCAAAGCTGGATCTCTGGCAACTGCTTTGCACCCTAACCCCGAGGCAGGAAAGCAAAACGTTGAGGCTCAAAGTTAGAAAATGTAAAAGGAAATTAAGGAGGAAATAACAAAGGGGAGGAAAATTTTTAACTGCCATCAAATCAATGAAAACAAAATGAGAGAATGACCAAAACAAAAAATAGGAGAAATAAAATTTTCCTTTCATTTGCTTTAGATTATAGTCTGACTTTAGTAACATGAGTATATATACTCTTTTTTCTTGTTGTTTGCAAAACCCTGTCAGCATTTTCAATTGTGTCAGGGCAAGAGAAAAGATGCCACGGCATTTGTTTTGAGCCACTCCATCACTGTGTCCAAGAGATGATAACAAAACTTGTCAGCAACTTCTGTACATCATATATTTTCTGTATCAGAGTTAAGATGTAGAAGCAATAGAAAGTTCTGCCCATTTTTAGCAGTATCAAGACCCAGTAATAGAATTGCTTGCATGTAAGCCCTCTTCCTTCTAAAAGAATACCAAATATAAAGCATAATTCAGTAGTTATTTGTATTCCTTTGACATCTAAAAAAGTATCGATAGAGCAGTGGAAATAGTCAGTGGAAATGGGACCTGGGTTGAGGGAGGGAACGGTTCAGGCAAAGTTTTTAGAGATGTGAGATTTGTGCAAATTCCCCAGTGAAAAAATTTCCATTAGTAAGTCCAACATTACAATGAATCAGGTAGAGATAATATCAGAAAACCCAATATTAGCAACACTTCACATCCTTCTCAAGCAATGCTTCTAAGTTTGTGGATACTTTTGCTATATACATCTATACACCCAAAACATGTCAGCATCAGGAAAACCAGTATTACACAAATTTACTTCTCTGATTTATTAGATTTTAAGTAAGTGTTTGTGAAGCAATCCTTGCTCAAATTCTTTTGAACATGGTTCTATGTTGTCACTTACACTTGGTAAACATATAATGTATCCCCTGGCTATAGTTATAATAGCATCATGATAAATCAAACCAAAGTGCACTACCCCCACCACCATCCCAAGCCAGATAATTGCTATTTGCAGATATCTCCGTTTGATGTCTGTATTTCTATGAGATTTATTTTATGCTGATTTGCAACATATCATCCTATAGATTATCCATGCCATTTCAGAGTCATTACCTTTACTTTGGGTTGATCTTCAAATCAGTTATTTTTCATATTCTCTAAGAGTGTTTCCCTCATTCTGGCAAGTATGTAGTGACAAATTCAATAGGTTAAAGTCCCAGTTACAAAGTTATATAAAGAGTTGTACTGAGAGCCCTTATGAAATGGGGACAATACCCTCTCTTAGGACATGTGTTCTTTACTTTAGAATTGTTAATTCCATTTTCTTACAGTCAGGCAGGTGCCAGAAAACAAAACAAGTTGCCAAGACAGCAGTCCTCATAGATGAGCTAAGGTATTGCATTCTAAATATCAGTAAATGATTATCTCCCGCTATTAAAATCAATGATTGGTTCTGTCACTGGTTTGTGGCCATGATCGTGTTTCTGCTTAGCTCTGGCACTTTCTGAAAGGAAAGTTTCTGATGTGGCTCAGTGCGAGTTTCTGGGAGAAACTGGAAGCTCTATCGTGAAGTAACTGGAAGGTGGTTGCTGCATTGAAGTTATAAGGCTCACTCACCTACAACTTTTAGACCCTTGCTTGCTGGTCAACAGACATTTTGGTAGCATCAGCAAAAGCTGAAAGACTGTTAAGAACACAGAATCTCAGACTTCATCCTAGATTTATTCTTTCAACCAGAGTAAGGAATGAATGATAAAAATGCAGTAATAGGTGTGAAAACAGTTGTTAGAGCTAATTGGGAAAGAGGGATAATACCCTCTTCTCTTAGGATATGTGTTATTTACTTCAGATTTTTTTCTTGATCAGGTTTTCTTGACTGAGATTCTAGTATTACTGGTTTTGATATTTAAGGAAAAAAGGATATCATGTGGGAAAGCATCAGATCCAAGATAAAAAGATTTAGAATCCAGTTTATTCTACTTTTGCATTTTAAGAGCTATGTGACCTTAAGTCAGTCATGATCTCTGAGCTCAGGCTCCTCAGCTTTGAAATGGGACTCTGCTAACATATTTTCTAGCTCCTCCCAGTGGTTAATGATGAGCCTCAAATGAGAGAAATATATGAAATCAGTTTCGAACTGTGATAGGCAATATAAATATAACTTACATTGAGAACAGAATGATCGTATAATTCTAGGAGTCATCTTGGGAAACAGAATCAAGGAGAGAAAGTACTAAGTAGTTAATTAGTGCCAGCCACATTCCACAAATTACCTCACTTAATTCTCACAGCCACTTTCCAAGGTAGTCATTCTCATTCCCAATTCACAGACAGAAGAACTGAAGCTCCAGGGGATGAGAAGCTTGGCCAAGGTCATATAATTAAATACATAGAATAGCTGGAAATTGAAGCCAGGTTTAGCTTGTTCAGTCACTGCACCTTGCAGCCAGTCAGCTATTTTGTCACCTGCTTCCAAGCCCAAAGCAAACAAAATATTGCTTAAGTTAGAAGGAAGTTAAAAACATTTCCCAAGTGAAAGCAGCTTCACAGCACAATCAGCTTTGCCTTGAACATAAGTCCTTTTCCTGTTTTAAGCACCTCTCAGTGATTTTCCTCAAAATCCGCCAGCCAATCTGGCCCCAGCCTGTATTTCAGTTTCATCTCATCCATTCTCTCCCTTATTCACTTTACTCCAGCCAGATTAGCCTTTGGATAGTTCTTTGAGCATAACATGCTCTTGTCCTCGGGGTCTTTGCATGTGGTAAGACCTCTGGATCTTTGTTCTTCCCCACTCTTGGCCACCTTATTCTCTACATCCCTCAGGCTTACCTTTAAAGCACCTTCCTTAAAGGATCCCTTCCTAAAAATCCTCATCAAAAGCTCTTCTCCTCATATTCTCTCAGCTTTCAGTTATTTTGCTTTAAACATTTATCATAATTTCTGATTAAAGCATTCTCTTATTTTCTGCCCCACACTATTCCACACACCTTCCGGGAATAGAGGCTCCATGAGACGTGAATCATACTAGCCATCTTATATCATGAGAACTAGCATAGGGTACTCGTTCAAGGCCTTGTTAAATAAGAGGAAGGGAAATATGGGAGAAATGAAAAGCAAAAGGGAGAAACAAGCAAAGGGGACAAAGGAGGTATTTGGAAGTTCATGTAGCTGAATTTGTTTGTTGTAAGAATTTAAAGAGATAATCATGGGGGAAAAAAAGCACTTCAAATCATGCCTGGGACGTACTGTTCAATGATTCATAACTCTTCTCCATTGAAAATATCTCTTTAACCCAGAAGGGTTAAACAAACCAGAAATCTAGGAAAGCAATCTCCTACTCTAACCAAAATTGATTCCATAGGAGTTGAAGAAATGTATTTCACACAGACATTTCACATCCATGTCAAAGTCCTCTGCCTCATAGCCTCTCCTAGCCAAAACGTCATATTTTCAGTCAAAGCAGAAAACCTATTTCCTTCCAATTTCCCTATTGTTCTCTTTTTCTAAGTTGGCTGCAAACTTTCTCCTATTGGCCTGGGAACAGCTGAGCAGCAGCTGGAAAGACCATGGTAACCAGCAATGGGCAAATAAAAGTCAGGATGAAGAAGGATACAAGAGGATTCTGGCAAGTCAGTGTCCCAGAGTAGTGGAATTGACCTTAGACAAGTCTCTTGCTAGTGTGTTAGCTCAAACTGCCAGCATTGGCAGTGTAGCTTTGTCACTTACTTGCTGTGTAACTTTAGTAAGTTACATAGCCGCTCTGTTCCTCAGTTCCCTGAACTGTGAAACAGGAATAGTAACCTCCGCATAGGGTTATTATGAGGATTAAATAAAATTATTGTCAAGAACTTAAACAGTCATGGCAGAGTAAGCACAATAAATTTTACCTACATTTATTGTGTGTGTGTGTGTATGTATATATGAGTAAAATGTCATTAGCTGAAGATCTTTTGTAGCATGAACAAACTATGGTTTAATAATTGAAGCTTACTAATTAAGTTAAACATTTTGGAGTTTGAATTCTGTCTGAGAATGCTTGTCTTCTTGAATTTCCTATTTCCTTTTTATAAAAAAAAAAAAGAAAAAAGAAAAGGTAAAACAACAGTATTGTGAAGGGAGAATGGCAAACAAAGTTACCAAATCCTGTAAGAGAAAATTTTTGATCCCTGAAATCTTGGAAGACCCTTGGAACTTCACTCTGATGCAATCTTTGTCAGATGGGACATGACTGTACAAAAAAGAGTGACAGAAAAGCTAGGAGAAGACATGAGGAATACTTGTGGGAAACAGGTCTAGGAAAGGTTGGGTAAAAGAGAAAATTCTGGAAAAACTGGAAAGGATTCAGAAAAATAGGACTAGGATCACTAACGTTAAATCATTTCCCATGTGCCAGGCATTATTTCAAGGGCTTTGTATGCATTAAGTTCATTTAATACTTTCATCGACCTTAGAAAATAGGTGCCTTTATCATCCCCATTTTAAACATAAGAAAACCGAGGCAGAGAGAAGTAATGTAGCTTGCCCAATGATCACATAACTTTCAAAGAATCTCTTCACTTAAAGGCTCAATAAAATGGAAAATGTGGGGTTCATTTAGAGTTGGAAAGAGGAGTAATGAGGATAAGGATGGGATACGAGTTCATATTAGTGAATTTATAACGATGTTTTTGAGGTTTTAAATTCCAAAAGCTTTTGTATAATTTTAGAAAGCATTTCTTAAACTCTGATCTCTCTTTAATCTACCCCAACAAAGAAATAATCAGACTGTACTAGAAAATAAGTCATAAAAAGATATGCATCAATAAATTCTTTTGTTTGGGTGAAAAGCAGTCCCAAGCTTGAGAGTATGTAGCTTTTCTATCGTAGCTGTAATATTTTTTTTTGTTACTCAACACTGTCTGTTCTCTCCAAATTGTCCTAACAACCAATATACTTCTAGATATAATAGTAAAAAAAAAGGACATTAGAATAGTAACAGAAAAATAACACAAGACTTTAGGGGCTGGTAATAGAAGATAATTCCTCAGACACTATGAACTCCTTGCTTACTTGGTTTGTAACCAGGGAACTTATTATAGTTAATAACCAGCATTTTTTTTTTAACTCCTCTTGCAAGTGCAAATTCAATCCAATTCTTCACTGGGACATAGTAAAAAAAAAAAAAAAAAAATGCAAAGGCATTTGAAAAAGCTCACCCATTTAGATTTAATTACATACATAACTGGTGTCCTCCCAAGTGTGAAAATGCTGTAACCAATAAATTAAACAATCAAATGGTATCTGAGCAGAACAGATTTATGTAGAAGATGCATGAGAAATCAAAATTCACTGACTTGTTTGGAGTATTTTTACCCAGAAAAGTTCTTAAACACAGAGCAAAACGCCTGCTCTTTGAGTCTTGCCTTCTTTTGGACACTTAGGTCAGTCATTTGCCCTAGAGGGGAGTTGTTGCACAGTGACTTCGAAGTGAATAGGTTTCAATCTCAAAATCATCTCTCTGTGTTAAGGGATCATTAGGTCTGTGCTTGTATGTTAGAGTTTTAGGACCATCTCATTTGTCTAGTACCGCTTCTTACTTGCTTAATTAATGACTACTAAGTGAAGCTTAATTCAGCAGGAAGGTTATTTACATTAGAGCTTCCTTGAAATACACACACAAGGAAGACTTTGCAAACTTCTGCAAAGCCAAAGGAGTGGGGAGACAGGGGCATCCAGACTACCAAAATATCTTCCTAGGTAGTATCATTAAAAAAAAAAAATTCCCATTAATAATAGTAATACAATAATCTAAGCATTGTCAACAATTTTGAGCTTCATGAAATGTATTTTTAAATATACCTACTTTCAATTGAAATTTCTTGTGAATGACACACTTGGAATAAGAAAATGAGGGAGACTGGACTCTTGCAATCTTTTGGGCATACCTTTGCCAAATGTAAATTGAGGGTATGGATTTACTGCATTTTTCATGCTACCATTTGTAGTAAAATTAAATGGAAAAAATCTTTCCTCTTTAATAAAACCTCGTGATAACAATACCTTAAAATACACTTCATAGCTGCTGGTCAACCATGTTAAATGCACAATCTGATCTCTGCTGCTACTTTCCTGAGGAAAAGAGCCAATCAGCTGAGCAACTTCCTCATTTGTTGTGCTTTATGAAAATGAAAATGCAACAGACCTTGGGATTTCAAAGCCATCCATGGTTACAAGTAAGGAAATAAATATATAACAGTGGGGACTTTTATTTTATCGTTAAATTATAATGCCCTTTGTTTTTCTGTTGGCTAATTCAGACAGCAAAATGGCTCTCCCTTGAGTTGCAAGAGTTAATTTCTTACCATACTATCTGCATCATACCATAAAGATAACTTTAAGTAATTTTGGTTAGATTGTGTTTTATTCATTTTTTTGTTTTGGAGTTCTAGGATCTGACAGGAAAGCAGTGTGAAACAGGCAAAGTTCAGAGTTACTCTCAGAACGACTCAAGCAGGATCCATTTCCTAGTTCCCCCCAGCTGCGGATTTTAAAGTCTGGATCTAGCTCCTGCTCTTGTTTCTCTAAATATTTATCAGTTAACAATTACACATCTGCTCTAATGGCAACAAACTTGGCTGAAGAAATAATGCTTTTCTTCTCCCCACCAAAACATGCAAAATAATGCAAGTCCATCTGAAGTTTTTCGAATCCAATTATCAGACTTAAGTCCCCCTATTTTAACACTCATTTTATTAAACATATTGGAAAGTTATGTTATTTCAGTATGCTCTCTTTTTCCTTGTTTGCTTTCTATTGTTCCTATTCGTCTGGTTCTTTCCAGTAAGCTTCTCTAGTGAGTATTTTGCTCTCTTATCATACATGCCGGCTATAGTGAAGTTAATAGAAGTGCTTAGTAAAGTCCTCTGAATCCTGGTATAAGAATCCTTTCACACAGAAGAGAATTCCTTTCGCTTGGAAATATTTTAAGAAATAAATTTATGAAAGATTGTCTGATATGATTTAGATCATATTTGATCAGGACACCAAACTGAGACCTGCATTTTGCATGCCTTTTATTTTTATATTTGCAAAGGGCTCTTTACACAAGTTTACTTAAATTGACCTTTAATGCTTTACATAAATGCAGTTTTTGCAAACCCAAGTCAAAGCAGAAAATAGAAGTTTTACTCACCTTAGTATATTGAATCTTCAAATCGGTGAGTAGGACAGGTAAGTCTGGCGTGCCTGAGGATGACATTTCTGATTCGGCTCCTGGAACACAGGTGACTGGCTCAGCAATTTGGTTCTGATAGAGCACTTGGCTTTATTTGTTCCTTTTTTATCTGCACGGGCTAAAGTTTATTTGCATACTCGGATACGATTGGATGAACAAACTCAGAGCAAAAAAAGAGAACGACACTACTTATTTGTAACACCTAGGGCAGGAAGCCTTTGACTTTAAACTTAAATCCTTAAGAAACCAGTGCTCCAGCATCGAAGTTGCACCTGGAGACAGTGCACTATTTGCAGATGAATTAATTTACAAAGCCGAAACCTGTGATAAGTGTATGCAGCAGCTGCTCTGGCCACTAAGGCCAGTTATTATTTTTTTGACTTCTCATGCTTTTTAATGCTACTATGTAACTTTCTGTTCTCTGACAGACTTGGAATCAGAGAATTTGAGGATTGAAAAGAGTCTAAAAGGGCACTTGTTCTCAGTAGAAGCTGGTGAGGAGAGAACCCTGGCCAGGTGTCTTCAGGACAAGGCTTTCAGGAAATCAGTCCATCTCCCAGAAAATCAGGGTGCTGTTTGGGGAAGAAAGGCCCTTTATCTACACCCTACCCTAAGTTAGTTTTAAAATATCGTATCAGTCATGTGTTTTTTCAGTGCTGGGTAAGCAGACCTACTGTGATCTCAGAAGCCCTAAATTATCTTTATTTTCTATATGTGAACAGAAAAGCCAGCAGGACTTTTAGGGAATTCAGAACACACTGTCACACACAATCACCATAATTAGAAATATGGCAATATCATCTATTAAAACTCATTTAAAATGAAAGTAATCCTGGTTTTGGAAGTTGTCTGTATTTATCAATATAGGCAGTGTACAAAGACTAAATTTAAGCAGGGCTTCCAAACAATTCAAGTTCTTAAATTAATGTTCAGCTGAAGGACAATTTTTTAAACAGTGTTACTCCCATTTTAAGTACAATACTTTATTGTATTGTAGCTCTAGCAAACGTTACAATAGGAACAAGATAAAATACTTGGGATGCTCTGATTATGAAGAATCAACCAATTTTTTTTCTAGTGAAACTTGCCAATCCCCCTGAATACGGGACTTACATAGGGAAACTAAAAATTTCTGAATTGTTTGCCCAAATCAGGTGCAGCACTTGTTTCCCTTTCTACCCTCATTTCATATCCCCATTTTAGAGACATACAGAGGGTAAGTAGCTTACTTATGGTCACAGATCTATTAGTGCAGGACCAGAATTTCATTTCAGGCCAGTCTGACTCCCAAACCTGGGCTCTTATTTCTGTTTATTATTTCTGCCCTATTCTCCTCAAGAGAACTCCTACATGGGTTCAAGCATCAACTGCTTTGGTTTTCTCAGTGAATAGTCACCCTTACAGGCATTTAAACATAACTTTTTATTCATCTAAGACAAGGGTTTGCAAAAATTTTCGGTAAATATTTTCAGCCTCTGGGCTGGATGGTTTCTGATATACTTTACTTGACTCTGCCTTAGAGAAACTGTAGATGATAGGTAAATTAATGGGTGTAGTTGTTTTCCTATAGAACTTTATTGAAAAAGACGGAAGGCAGGCCGGATTTGGTGCACGGGCCAACTCCCTAGATTCTAAGGCAGTATCATTCCCAATGCCTTTGACTCCCCCGTGTCTCATGTTTGAAGACCAGATAGAAACTTCTGTGTTCTTTCAACATTTCTCTTTCTATTTCTTTCTTTTTGGAAAGTCTAATTGTTTTCTCTCTCAAAAATGTGTTTTGAGTTAAATGCACAATTACACAACAGCTGTTACATAACTTGAGAGTGGCGCTCTGGCCATGCCCAAACAGCTGTGTTTTGCTGCTTTCTTCTCCCAGAGTCACAGTTGTTTGTGGATTCAAATACTGGTTTATTTGATGTCCAGGCGATGAAAGCTCAAGGCTTCATAACATACTTGGCTTGTCATCTCACTTCTTATATGATCATTCTCAATTGTATTTTATTGGATAATTATGTAAGAACAGTCCCTTTATACCAGGCATTCCTGAATGTAGGCAAAAGGAGTTGCTTTGGAGACAGGTTACCACACCTGCCCATTTAATTTCAGCAAATATTTACTAAGTATCATTTATGCATCCATAATTCTTTAGCCCTAACCTCACTTAAGCAGATCTTTTCTGCCTAGAAACCACAGGGCCTGAGACCTATATTTTTGAGGTAAGCATCATCCTGCCCTGAGAGCTTATTTTGTAGAATAGCATATTTCTGGGAATTGCTGCATATGAGGAAAAGATTTCATCAGACTACTTCTATCCCTTACAGAGGAAATAATGGCTTTTGTGAGAACCTAGGGACCAAGGTTGCACATTTTAGGACTGAACTCAGGATTGTACATTTTTATGGTATGCCAGGACTATGCAGCAGAGGAGGAGCTGTCCCTTTAACTTGAGGGTAATCAACAAAGGATGTTTCATCTTCTTTTTCCTCCTTATGAACAAAGCAAATCACACACACACAAACACACACACACACACACACACACGTGCACATGGAGAGAGAAGCAAGAAACGTAAGAGGATAGTTTATTCATCTCTTGAATTTGACTTCTCCAGCCATTTGTGAAAGCTTTCATTATACCAAGAAACATATAGATTATGACTTCAACCATTTACAACAAACATCTCCAGAACTCCGTCCAATCCTCAGTTTCTGAAAAGATAAAAGGAATCTAATCTGCCACCCAGTACTTAAAATTTAAAAAAAATGTTGAAAAAAGTCATATGATGAACTAAAAATAGCTTCTGCAATGGACTGAATGTTTTTTGTTCAGTCACAATGCATATGTTGAAATCCTAACTCCCCATGTGATGGTATTAGGAGATAGAGCCTTTGGGAGGTGTATTAGTCCATTCCCATGCTACTAATAAAGACATACTTGAGACTGGGTAATTTATAAAGGAAAGAGGTTTAATTGACTCACAGTTCAGCATGGCTGGGGAGGCCTTAGGAAACTTACAATCATGGTGGAAGCAGAAGCAAACACGTCCTTCCTCACATGGTGGCAGCAAGGAGAAGTGCTCAGCAAAAGGGGGAAAACCCCCTTATAAAACCATCAGATCTCATGAGAACTCACTTATTATCATGAGAACAGGATGAGGGTAACCCCCCTCCACGATTAAAGTACCTCCCACTGGATCCCTCCCATGACATGTGGGGATTATGGGAACTACAATTCAAGGTGAGATTTGGGTGGGGACACAGAGCCAAATCGTATTAGGAGGTAATGACGTTATGAGGGTAGGACCTTCATGAATGGATCAGTGCTTTTATAAAAGGGACTCCAGAGAGATCTCTCGCTGTTTCTGCCATGTGAGGATGCAATGAGATGTTGGCAGTCTGTAACCCAAAAGAGGGCTCTCACCAGAACCCAACTATGTTGGCACCCTAATTTCAGACTTCAAGCTTACAGAACTGTGAGAAATTAATTCCTCTTGCTTATACACCACTCAGTCTATGGCATTTTTGTTATAGCAGCCTGAATGAACTAAGACAGCTTCTTTTCATATTTCCTGATTTCAAGATCCTGGAACCATTTATTGAAGATGAACCTCTCCTACTCCAGTTACATGACCACTCCCCTAACTATTCTCTGTTGCCTTAGCATGTCTGCCTGTTGGTAAACCTAGCGAGAAATCTATCCCTATGCTTTTGATTACTACATTTTTATCAGATACCACATTGCTCTTATGCTTATTTGAGTTTTAATAATTTGGGAAAAGTGGATCTTGTATGTAGTGAGAGAGTCTGTACTTAGTTGGCAAGTTGATGTTAAAAATGGAAGTGAAAGGGAGAATTCAAGTATATGAACATATGTATTTGTTGACTAGTTTCTGTTCACATGCCATTCTTCTTCAATTAGAAAAATTTCCTCACCTCTGATTTCTCCTGCTCCTTACATATCCTTTCATTGTTCTTCTCTTTGGCTTGTGTTACTGAGATAGGATAGATGCCCCTCTTATCTGGTCTAACCAGGACACTAACTGATTAGTAAGGTCACTAAAAGAAACAGTATATTAAAGCCTCTGTAAGATAATTATTTGAGTTTAAACAGGTTTTTGCTAACCCTTATGGGTTGAGGCCATTTCTTGGAACTGGATTTGCTGCTTGGAATTTGAAATAATCTTGCATAAATAGTGCTCATAGTGTTTCATCTACAGTTTCCAGTTTGTTTCCTTAATGTGTAGAAAGAAAGACATGAAAGACATCAAAGAGTCAATCAAAATATAGACTACTTTTAGATTTCCACAATTTTTTCTTTTTCTTTTTTTTACAATTCTCTTGCAGATTATCCAACAATGTGTTTAGAAATTTGATGATATTGTTTGTAATATATTCAGTTTAATTTTCATATAAACAATTTTTCTTACCACACCTGCCCTGGCAATGAATCAATATTTTGAAGCTGTTGAAGGGGACCAGAAGACAAATAATTAAAGAATAAAGCTCTATAAACTGGAACACATAAGACAATGGATTCTTTCCTAGAATCTCTGCAGAGAGCCTGACCTGTCCACTCCTTTGATATTGGCCAGTGAAATTGATTTCAGATCTCTGGCTTCTAAAAGTGTTGTTTTAAACCGCCAAGTTTATAATTGTTACAGCAGCCATTGGAAACTAATGCACTAATCAATAAAAGTTCAAGTTCATAGATGTCAAAATATATATGTTGTCATTGATCATGTACCAGTCATTCTTTGTGTCATTCAGGTTTATTGTTACTATCTAAATATTCTCATTTAAATAAAGGTAAGCTTTCTATCTGTACCTTACAATGAAAAACTCATCAGGTGTTTTATATATTTTATATACATATATATTTATGTATATATATGTATGTATATATAGAGAGAGAGTAAAGATGGGAAAGAGGTTTATTTGGCTCATGTTTCTGTAGGCTGTACAAGCATGGCACCAGCATCTGTTCAGCTTCTGGTGAAGCCTCAGGAAGCTTTTACTCATGGCAGAAGGCAAAAGGGGAGCATATATGTCACATGGAGAGAGAGGGAGCAGGAGAGAGGGGGAATGTGTCAGGCTTTTACATAACCAGCTCTCCTGTAAATTTATTACCATGGGGAGAGCACCAAGTCATTCATGAGAGATCCACCTGCATGACACAAACACCTCCCACTACACCCCAACTTCAGCACTGGAGATTACATTTCAACATAAGATTTGTAGGGGAAAAACATCCAAATTATATTATTCTGCCCCAGGTCCCCCAAATCTCATGTTCTTCTCACATGGCAAAATACATCATTCCTTTTCAATAGTCCTCCAGAATCCTAGCTTGTTCCAGCATCAACTCAAAAGTTCAAAGTCTCAAGTCTCATCTGAGACTCAAGGCAAGTTTCTTTTACCTGTGAGTCGTAAAATAAAAAACAAGTTGTTTACTTCCAATATACAATGGCAGTACAAGCACTTGGTAAACATTCCCATTCCAAAAGCGAGAAATTGGCCAAAAGAAAGGGGCAACAGGACCTACACAAGTTCAAAGTCCATCAGGGTAGTCGTTAAACCTTAAAGCTCCAGCGTAATCCTTGACTCCATGCTCTGCATTCTGGTGTGAGAAATGGGGTCCTGAGGCCTCTGGTAGCCCTGTCCCCATGGCTTTGCTGGGCACAACCCACATGGCTGTTTGCAAGGGCTGGAGGTGAATGCCTGCAGCATTTCCAGGCTCAGAGTACAGGCTGCTGGTGGCTCTCCCATTCTGGGCCTAGAGGGCAGTGGCCCCATTCCTACAGCTCCACTAGGCAATGCCCTGGTGAGGACTCTGTTTGGGGCTCTAACCCCACATTTCCACTTAGCACTGCTCTAGTAGAAGTCCTCTGTGGGAGCTCTGCCCCTGCATCAGGTTCCTGCATGGGCACCAGTCTGAATACCTACAGACTTAACATTGCATGGAAGCTGCCAAGCCTTATGGCTTTCATCCTCTGAAGCAGTGGCCAGAGCAGTATCTAAGGCCTTTTGAGCCAAAGCTAGAGCCAGAGAGGCCTGGTATGGGGAGCAATGTCCCAAGGCAGTGTAGGGCAGCGGGGCTCTGAATCTGACCCCGAGAACTACTCTTCCTTCCTAAGCCTCTCGGTCTGTGGTGGGAGGGCTTTGAAATGGCTTTGAGGCCTTTCTCTCATTGTCTTGAATATTAGCACTTGGCTCCCTTTTAGTTATGCAAATCTCTCTAGCAAGTGGTTGTTCCTCCACCTGGTGGATTCTTCTCCTGAAAATGCTCTTTCCTTCTCTACCACATGTTCAGGCTGAAAATTTTCTGAATTTTTACACTCTGCTTTGCTTTTAATTATAAGTTACGACTTTGTTTTTCCTTTGCTCCCAAATCTGGTCATAGGTTGTTAGAAGCAGCCATGCCACATCTTAAGTGCTTTGCTGCTTAGAAATTTTTTCCTGCCAGATTCTAAGTCATTACACTTAAGTTTAAACTTCCATAAATCCCTACAGCATGGACACAATGCAGCCAGGTTCTTTGCTAGGGCATAACAAAGGTAACCTTTGTTCCAGTTTCCAATAAATTCCTTATTTCCCTCTGAGACCTCATCAGCCTGGTCTTCACTGTCCATGTTTCTATCAGCGTTTTGGTCACAATCACTTAACCAGTTTCCAAGAAGTTCCAAACTTTCTCTCATCTTTCTGTCCTCTTCTGAGTACCCCCTCCCCAACAAACTCTTCAAATTTCTTCCTGTTACCCAGTTCCAAAGCTGCTCACATTTTCAAGTATCTTTATAGAAATGCCTCACTCCTGGGTACCAATTTTTGATGTTAATCCATTTTATGTTGCTATAAGGAAATACCTGAGACTAGATAAGTTATAATTTTTTTTTAAAGAGGTTTATTTGGCTGACAATTCTGCAGGCTGTACAAGCATGGCACCAGCATCTGCTCTGCTTCTGTTGAAGTCTCGGAAAGCTTTTACTCATCGCAGAAGGCAAAGAAGGAGCAAGTATTTTATATGGTGAGAGAGGGAGAAAGAGTTACATTTTAAAAACCTTCCAGTTTTGGTTGCATTATAAATATTTATTATATTGCAAAAGTATTATGCAATAAATAACAATTTCTGTGAAAGCTATTGCTTTTTAAAGTAATTATTGTATTTGGAGAATATAAAACTTCTGGTTTGCATTTGCTTGCTTGAATTTGTTTTCACATTTTAAAGTTATACATACATATCCAGATCTATGACCACAATCCAAATTTATCTTCCAGGCCCTGGCTTTGCATTTCAACTGCTTGTCAGATAACTAAGCTAAATGCCACACCTCATCATGTAGCTGGGTTTGCAAACCTGAGAGCCTGCATATTTGTTTTATGTGGACTGTGCAATACTGTATAAATTAGAAACATTTTAAACCCCAGATTTTAACTTCTTAAACTGTCAGAAGACCTGAAGAATAGTTTTAGCCTCTCTGCTACCCATTAAAATCACCTGGGGAATTCAAAACAAACAAACAAAAAATAAAAGATTCTGACTCTGTAGGAGTAGTTTGAGCCCAGGTGTGTTTAAAGTGCCTTAGGTAATTCTAATGTGTGGTCAGCCGTCAGAACCATTGAAGCAGCTCTGGGTTCCATTTCCTCATAGTGCAACCATGAAGCTGAGTAGTAAAGGTTCTCAAAGTTGGAGCAACAACTACATCCACTGGGAACCTTTTAGAAATGCAGTATCTGACCCCATCTTAGACCTACTGAATCAGAAACTCTCGGGTGGGGCTCAGCAATTTGTGGTGTAACAAGCCCTCCAGGTGATTCTGATTCATGCTCATGTTTGAGAATAACTGCACTCCAACATAGACCTCGATCTATCTGTATTATTTATTCCAGTCTCCTTTCACTTAGGGTACTACCTAGTCCTTTATTTTATATTTTAAGACCACTAAAGGAACTCATTATCATTTTTGCAAACATAATCTTTTTCTTGAATTTCCTGTCTCTGATTAGGACAAAACAACACAAACCGAACTTCAGGCATTGGCAGTTTCTTGACTTTTTTCTTTCTGTTAAAATATTAATTTTATTTAATGAAACAAATTAACACTTTCAAATTTCCAGTGTCCTTATATTTTAGATTTAGGTTTTAAAGAGCATATAGCTGGACTGCTTTTTAGTCCAATCTGTCTTTATTTAATGTTTATGTTTAATATGTATTTAATGTGTATATATATTTACTCCTTTATTTATATCTATTGTAATTACTGATGTACTTTGTGCTTTCTCTTTGTCTTTAGATCAGTTAGGATGAAATTTGGCTGCCTCTGATGGAAAACCCAAAATAAATGTTCAAGATGGAAATGGATTCTTCTCTCACATAAACAGATTGTAAGCAGGTTGTCCATGGCAGCCATGGTGTCAGAATGGAAAGACAGAGCCTGCTTCCAGCTCACTGCTCTAACATCCCTAAGGTATGGCTCTTTGCCTCCTGATAAGAGAAGACTGCTAGAACTCCAACCATTACATTTAAATTCCAGGACTCAGAGGAAAGTGACAAAGGTCTAGGGTCCATCTACATTTTCAGGAGATTTCCCTGAAGCTTGGAGCTCATTGACCTTAGCTTAGTCTCATGTCCATATCTAGCTATAAGGGTAAATAAAGGTTGTAAGCTTTCTCTAGGTAGCCTGGTTCATAGTTAAAATTCAGTGCTTGTAAGGGCTAATATCCAGAATCTACAAAGAACTTAAATTTACCTGAACAACCCCATCAAAAAGTGGGAGAAGAATATGAACAGACACTTCTCCAAAGAAGACATTTATATGGCCAAGAAACATATGAAAGAAAGCTCATCATCACTGGTCATTAGAGAAATGCACATCAAAACCACAATCAGATACCATCTCATGCCAATTAGAATGGGGATCATTAAAAAGTCAGGAAACAACAGATGCTGGAGAGGATGTGGAGAAACAGGAATGCTTTTACACTGTTGGTGGGAGCGTAAATTAGTTCAACCATTGTGGAAGACAGTGTGGCGATTCCTCAAGGATCTAGAACTAGAAATACCAGTTGACCCAGCCATCCCATTACTGGGTATATACCCAAAGGATTATAAATCATGCTGCTGTAAAGACACATTCACACGTATATTTATTGCAGCACTATTCACAATAGCAAAGACTTAGAACCAATCCAAATGCCAGTCAGTGATAGACTGGATAAAGAAAACGTGGCATGCATACACCATGGAATACTATGCAGCCATAAAAAAGGATGAGTTCGTGTCCTTTGCAGGGACAGGGATGAAGCTGGAAACCATCATTCTCAGCACTCTAACACAGGAACAGAAAACCAAACACCGCATGTTCTCACTCATAAGTGGGAGTTAAACAATGAGAACACACGGACACAGGGAGGGGAGCATCACACTCAGGGGCCTGTTGGTGGGTGGGGGGATTAGGGGAGAGATAGCATTAGGAGAAATACCTAATGTAGATGATGGGTTGATGGGTGCGGCAAACCACCATGGCACGTGTATACCTGTGTAACAAACCTGCATGTTCTACACATGCATCCCAGAACTTAAAGTTTACACATAAAAAAGAAATCAGTGCTTGTTTTATTAAAAATGGGGAGTATGACTATTGCAGAGGTAACGTGGTTTCTGCTCCACACTCCTCTTCTTGCCTAATTTCTGTTTTACTGATGATAATTTATTTATTCCTGGCCAGGTATGGTGGCTCACGCCTGTAATTCCAGCACTTTGGGAGGCCGAGATGGGCAGATCACTTGAGGTCAGGGGTTTGAGACCAGACTGGCCAACATGGTGAAACTCCATCTCTATTAAAAATACAAAAATTAGCCGGACATTGGGGCACGTGCCTGTAGTCCCAACTACTCAGGAGGCTGAGGCAGGAGAATCGCTTGAACCTGGGAGGCAGAGGTTGCAGTGAGCTGAGATTGTGCCACTTATACTCCAGCCTGGGCAACAGAGGAAGACTCCATCTCAAATAATAATAATATTAATAATAATAATACTAGTAATTTATTTATTCCTACTTTTTCACTTCTGTTCTTGTTTAGAAGAAATGCTTTTTGTTAACCTAAAAATTTTAACAAACTTACATGTAAATATAATTACTATTTTTTTCTTACAAAGAATTCAGGGATTTTTGAACACTCTCATTGTCCTATTCTACATATTATAGTTGTCTGTTATAAATTTTTGTTCCCCCTTGATTTATAGCACCCAAATGAGTCATAATTATATCGTTATTATTTTATTCACTCAATTCCTATTTTACTTTACTTGTTTATTAAATTTTCTTCACTTATTATTCATTATTTAATCTCAGTATTTCCTTCTTGGCTTAATTTCACTCTTTGAGAGTCTGTAGAGGTTCACATTCTTGACCAGTCTTGTCAGGAGATTGTGAACTTTGCTAGTTTTTCTTTTTTTTTTTTGAGACAGAGTCTCGCTCTGTCGCCAGGCTGGAGTGCAGTGGCTGGATCTCAGCTCACTGCAAGCTCTGCCTTCCGGGTTCGAGCGATTCTTCTGCCTCAGCCTCCCAGGTAGCTGGGACTACAGGTGTGTGCCACAACACTGGGCTAATTTTTGTATTTTTAGTAGAGATGTGGTTTCACCATGTAGGCCAGGATGGTCTCCATCTCCTGACCTCGAGATCTGCCCGCCTTGGCCTCCCAAAGTTGCTAGGATTACAGGCATGAGCCACTGCGCCTGGCCTAGTTTTTCAAAGAATTTTGGACTTTGTCGATCCTCTCTATGTTTGTTTGTTTTTATTAATTTCTGTTCTTATTGTTTCCTTCATTCTTTTTTCTTTAGGTTGTTTTGATGTTCCTTCTCTAACTTCTTGATACTTAGATATTCAATTTTCCAGCTTTTCTTTTTTTTTCATTTAAAGCCCTAAATTTCCCCCAAGCATGCCTTTAGCGGCATCCATTAAGTTTCTGTATAGCATTTTCTTTTACTCAATTCAAAATACTTTTTTTTTTTTTTAATTATTATTGTACTTTAGGTTTTAGGGTACATGTGCGCAATGTGCAGGTTAGTTACATATGCATACATGCGCCATGCTGGTGCACTGCACCCACTAACTCGTCATCTAGCATTAGGTATATCTCCCAATGCTATCCCTCCCCCCTCCCCCAACCCCACAACAGTCCCCAGAGTGTGATGATCCCCTTCCTGTGTCCATGTGTTCTCATTGTTCAATTCCCACCTATGAGTGAGAATATGCGGTGTTTGGTTTTTTGTTCTTGTGATAGTTTACTGAGAATGATGATTTCCAATTTCATCCATGTCCCTACAAAGGACATGAACTCATCATTTTTTATGGCTGCATAGTATTACATGGTGTATATGTGCCACATTTTCTTAATCCAGTCTATCATTGTTGGACATTTGGGTTGGTTTCAAGTCTTTGCTATTGTGAATAGTGCCTCCATAAACATACGTGTGCATGTGTCTTTATAGCAGCATGATTTATAGTCCTTTGGGTATATACCTAGTAATGGGATGGCTGGGTCAAATGGAATTTCTAGTTCTAGATCCCTGAGTAATCGCCACACTGACTTCCACAAGGGTTGAACTAGTTTACAGTCCCACCAACAGTGTAAAAGTGTTCCTATTTCTCCACATCCTCTCCAGCACCTGTTGTTTCCTGACTTTTTAATGATTGCCATTCTAGCTGGTGTGAGATGGTATCTCATTGTGGTTTTGATTTGCGTTTCTCTGATGGCCAGTGATGGTGAGCCTTTTTTCATGTGTTTTTTGGCTGCATAAATGTCTTCTTTTGAGAAGTGTCTGTTCATATCCTTCGTCCACTTTTCGATGGGGTTGTTTGTTTTTTTCTTGTAAATTTGTTGGAGTTCATTGTAGATTCTGGATATTAGCCCTTTGTCAGATGAGTAGGTTGCAAAAATTTTCTCCCATTTTGTAGGTTGCCTGTTCACTCTGATGGTAGTTTCTTTTGCTGTGCAGAAGCTCTTTAGTTTAATTAGATCCCATTTGTCAATTTTGGCTTTTGTTGCCATTGCTTTTTGTGTTTTAGACATGAAGTCCTTGCCCATGCCTATGTCCTGAATGGTAATGCCTAGGTTTTCTTCTAGGGTTTTTATGGTTTCAGGTCTAACGTTTAAGTCTTTAATCTATCTTGAATTGATTTTTGTATAAGGTGTAAGGAAGGGATCCAGTTTCAGCTTTCTACATATGTCTAGCCAGTTTTCCCAGCACCATTTATTAAATAGGGAATCCTTTCCCCATTGCTTGTTTTTCTCAGGTTTGTCAAAGATCAGATAGTTGTAGATATGTGGCGTTATTTCTGAGGGCTCTGTTCTGTTCCATTGATCTGTATCCCTGTTTTGGTACCAGTACCATGCTGTTTTTGTTACTGTAGCCTTGTAGTATAGTTTGAAGTCAGGTAGTGTGATGCCTCCAGCTTTGTTCTTTTGGCTTAGGATTGACTTGGCGATGCGGGCTCTTTTTTGGTTCCATATGAACTTTGAAGTAGTTTTTTCCAATTCTGTGAAGAAAGTCATTGGTAGCTTGATGGGGATGGCATTGAATCTGTAAATTACCCTGGGCAGTATGGCTATTTTCATGATATTGATTCTTCCTACCCATGAGCATGAAATGTTCTTCCATTTGTTTGTATCCTCTTTTATTTCCTTGAGCAGTGGTTTGTAGTTCTCCTTGAAGAGGTCCTTCACGTCCCTTGTAAGTTAGATTCCTAAGTATTTTATTCTCTTTGAAGCAATTGTGAATGGGAGTTCACGCATGATTTGGATCTCTGTTTGTCTGTTGTTGGTGTATAAGAATGCTTGTGATTTTTGTACATTGATTTTGTATCCTGAGACTTTGCTGAAGTTGCTTATCAGCTTAAGGAGATTTTGGGCTGAGACGATGGGGTTTTCTAGATATACTATCATGTCATCTGCAAACAGGGACAATTTGACTTCCTCTTTTGCTAATTGAATACCCTTTATTTCCTTCTCCTGCCTAATTGCCCTGGCCAGAACTTCCAACACTATGTTGAATACGAGTGGTGAGAGAGGGCATCACTGTCTTGTACCAGTTTTCAGAGGGAATGCTTCCAGTTTTTGCCCATTCAGTATGATATTGGCTGTGGGTTTGTCATAGATAGCTCTGATTATTTTGAGATACGTACCATCAATACCTAATTTATTGAGAGTTTTTAGCATGAAGGGTTGTTGAATTTTGTCAAAGGCCTTTTCTGCATCTATTGAGATAATCATGTGGTTTTTGTCTTTGGTTCTGTTTATATGCTGGATTACATTTATTGATTTGCGTGTATTGAACCAGCCTTGCATCCCAGGGATGAAGCCCACTTGATCATGGTGGATAAGCTTTTTGATGTGCTGCTGGATTCGGTTTGCCAGTATTTTCTTGAGGATTTTTGCATCAATGTTCATCAAGGATATTGGTCTAAAATTCTCTTTTTTGGTTGTGTCTCTGCCCGGCTTTGGTATCAGGATGATGCTGGCCTCATAAAATGAGTTAGGGAGGATTCCCTCCTTTTCTATTGATTGGAATAGTTTCAGAAGGAATGGTACCAGTTCCTCCTTGTACCTCTGGTAGAATTCGGCTGTGAATCCATCTGGTCCTGGACTTCTTTTGGTTGGTAAGCTATTGAGTATTGCCACAATTTCAGCTACTGTTATTGGTCTATTCAGAGATTCAACTTCTTCCTGGTTTAGTCTTGGGAGGGTGTATGTGTCGAGGAATTTATCCATTTCTTCTAGATTTTCTAGTTTATTTGCATAGAGGTGTTTGTAGTATTCTCTGATGGTAGTTTGTATTTCTTTGGGATCGGTGGTGATATCCCCTTTATCATTTTTTAGTGCATCTATTTGATTCTTCTCTCTTTTTTTCTTTATTAATCTTGCTAGCGGTCTATCAATTTTGTTGATCCTTTCAAAAAACCAGCTCCTGGATTCATTAATTTTTGAAGGTTTTTTTGTGTCTCTATTTCCTTTAGTTCTGCTCTGATTTTAGTTATTTCTTGCCTTCTGCTAGCTTCAAAATACTTTTTAACTCCCATTATGATCTTTTCCTTGATTCATGGGTTATTTTGATGTGCACTTTAAAATTTCTCTATTGGTTAGTAATAAACAACCGCAAAATCTTTGTGGCTTACGAGAGTAAGGCTGTTTTTTATGTGCTTACAAGTTTAGAATAAGTAAATACACACACACAAATGTGACATATATATCCCATTTATTTCTTCTTTGATTTTTCACAGTCTTTTTTTGGTATTTTTTATATTTAGTATAAGTGATAAACTTGACTTGGATCTTTCTAAGTTTTTCCAGACTTACTGAGGTATACTTGACAAATAAAAATTTTATATATTAAAGATATACAGCTTTATAATTTGATGTATGTATACATTGTAAAATGATTACTAGTGCAAACTACCATATCAATCATCTCTCATAGTTATGATTAGAATTCCTTGTTGTATTAGTTTGGAATTTTATATTATTTTTACTATTCTTTTTGTGGTTATTCTAGAAATTGCATGTATTTTTTAATTTATCAAACACTGAAATTAATTAGTACTTTTACTCTTTTCCTCAGTGAATCCAAACACAATAGAACATTTTAAATTCTATTTACATCTCTCCCAACATATGTCATTGCAACATCATTGTTGCTGGATATTTACTTAAATGTTTAATGCATATTAATATTACTGGATATTCTATTTTTTACTCCAGATTTATTTCACCTTTTTTTATGGTGAGAAGACTTCAAATCCACTTTCAGCAAATTTCAAGTATGCAGTACAGTGTTATCAACTATATTCACCATGCTATACATTAGATTTCCAGAATTTACTCATTCATATAACTGAATATCTATACCCTTTGACCAACATATTCCCATTGCCCCAACTTCCCTCACCTGGTAACCAACACTTTTCTCTTTGCTTTTATGAGTTCCACTTTTTTAGATTCTGCATATAAGTCAGATCATGCATGTCGTTCTGTGTCTGGCTTATTTTACTTAGTGTAATGTCTTTGAGATTCATTTATGTTATTGCAAGTGGCAGGATTTCCTTCCTCTTAAAGGCTGAATAATATTCTACTGTATATGGATCCCACATTGTTTTTATTCATTCATCTATCCATGGATACTTAGGTTGTTCCATATCTTGGCTCGTGTGAATAATGCTGCAATAAACATGAGGGTGCAGATATCTCTTAATGATACTGATTTCAATTCCTGTGGATAAATAGTAAGTCCTCACTTAATGTCATTGATAGGTTCTTGAAACAGCAATTTTAGGAGGAATGGCGTGTAACAAAACCAATTTTACCATAGGCGAATGGATATGAAGAATAGTTAAATTCCTATAACATGTTTCTGGTCACAAAAACATCACCGAACTTCTGAGTTAGGACCAAAACACTTCTAATATTAAACATTGAAATAAATGTGAGCTATACATACATTTAAGAAAGATTAGTACAAACAAGATGATTATTTACCTGCTGATTCCATTGCAGGGTTGTGGGTCGCCAAGCCTATCAAGCAGCTCAGGGCACCAGGCAGTAACTAGTCTTGACCAGGATGCCATCCCATTGCAGGGCAAACTCACACAAGCACACCTATACTAACGCAGGCTGGGACCACGTAGGCATGCCTGTTCACCTAACCTAACATGCACAGATTTGAGATGTGAGAAGAAACCAGAGCGCCCAGAGAAAGCCCACACAGACATGGGGATAATCTGCAAACTCCTTACAGGCAGTGGCCCAGCTGGAAATTGATTTTTTTCCCTCAGCAATGTTATAAAGAAAAGATGTTGAACAAAGCAATGTTATTGGAGGACCTGCTCCATACCCAGAAGTGAGATTGCTGGATTATATGCTAACTCTTAGTAACGTTTTATGGTTTTTACTGTGCAGGTCTTGTACCTGATCTTTTGTCACATCTATTCCTAAGTATTTCAGTTTGCTATGCTCTTGTAAATGGCATTTTAAATTTCAATTTTCTATAGTTTGTTGCTAGTCTGTAAAATGCAATTTTTTTTGTATATTGATCTTATATCCTGAAACCTTGCCAAACCCACTTGTTAGTCTTATTATCTTTTGTTTTCCTGGTAGATTGATTTAGATTTTCTACATACGTAAACATGTCATCTGCAAATAAAGACTATTTTACTTCTTCCTTTTCAATTCGAGTGCCATTTTATTTATTTTTCTTGCCGGACCATGTTGTATAGAATCTGAGGTAAAAATGTTGAATAGAAGTAGTGAGAGGCAAATATCCATCTTCTTTTTCATCATGGGAAAATGTCTTAAATCTTTATTATAATGTTAGCTGTTGATCATTCTTAGAGACCCTTTACCAGGTAGAAGATGTTCCTATTCTTAGTTTGCTGAGAGTTCTTTCATTTAAATCAGGAATGGGTGGTGAATTTGCCAAATGCTTTTCCTTCATATATTGAGACAATCAAATGGTGACTTGCACTTACTGCTTTTTTTTTTTTTTTTTTTTTGATGGAATCTTGCTCTGCTAGAGTACAGTGGCCTGATCTCTGCTCACTGTAACCTCCACCTCCCAGGTTCAAGCCATTCTCCTGCCTCAGCCTCCTGAGTAGCTAGGATTATAGGTGCCCACCACTGCGTTGGGCTAATTTTTGTATTTTTACTAGAGATGGGGTTTCACCATGTTGGCCGTGGTTGGCCAAGCTGGTCTCGAACTCCTGACCTCAAGTGATCTGCTTGCCTCAGCCTCCCAAAATGCTGAGATTATAGGCCTGAGCTACGCGCCCAGCTTTTTAAAAGTTTAACCAATGTTCCATTCCTGGGATAATTCTTATTTGGTTGTGAAGTAGTAACTTTGTATATACCTTTTGGGTTTGATTGCTAAAATTTTAAGAATTTTTGCATCTCTGTTTCAGAAGGATATTATCTACAATTTTTAAAAATGTTTTTGTCCAGTTTTGTTATCAGGATAATCCTGACTTCATAGAATGAGTTCAAAGTATTTCTTTTTCTTTGATCTTTTGGAAGAGTTTTTGTAGATTTTGTTGTTACAGGTTTGAAGGCAAATCCAGTCTTTTTAGTTACATCTTGGCTGGGAGCAGAAATCTGTTCTTTTAATTTCTTTTAAATGTTTTAAAAATCTTTATACATATACATAGCATAAAAATTCAAGTAGATCTTAATCAGCTATTTTAAACACAACCAGACATTATATTTATATTGTTTTATACATTTATTGAGATACATTTGCTTAGATATATTGACATATTTTTCCTTTCTACTGTTCTTTATTTCTGCATCTCCAAACTCATACCTAGAATAATTTTATCTCCACCTGAAAAATGCCCTTTAGTGATTCATTTTATTTCTTTTAGTGAAAGTTTGCTGGTGATGAATTCTATCAGATTTTTTTTTCTGGTCTGAAGAAAACTTTGTTTTACCTTCATTCTTGGAGTATATTTTGGCTGGAAAAGACATTCTAAGTTGGCGGTTGTGTTAGCACTTTGAAGATACCATTCCAATGCCATCTATTTCCTTTGTTTGTGTTGTCCCATCAACTAATGGACTAATGGTTGTTCCTTTGAAGAAAATTTGTCTTTTTTGTTGTTCTTGTTGATAAAAGTGTTTTCTTCTTTTTATCTTTTTCTTTTTCTTCAGCTTCACTGAGATGTTCCTGTGACTGGATTTCTTTTGATTTTCTTTTATTCTTCCTTTCAAAAAATAAAATAGATGGGGTCTTTCTATGTTGTCCAGGCTGGCCTTGAAATCCTGGGCTCAAGAAATCCTCCTGCCTCAGCCTGGATTTCTTTGTATTTGTCCTGCTTCATAGGGCTTCTTGAATCTGAGTCTTTTCTAAAAAAATATACTTTTATTTTAGATTTAGGGAGTATATATGCAGGTTTGTTACATGGTTATATTATATGAGGCTGAGGTTTGGGGTATAAATGATTCTGTCACTCAGGTACTGAGCACAGTACCCAATAGGTAGTTTTTCAGCCCTTATCCCTCATCCACTCTCTAGTAGTCTCCAGTGTCTACTGTTCCCATCTTTATGTCCATGTGTAACCAATGCTTAGCTCCCACTTATAAGTGAGAACATGTATTTATTTTTCTGTTTCTGCATTAATTTGCCTAGAATAATGGCTTTCAGCTGCATCCATGTTGCTGCAAAGGACATAATTTTCTTCTTTTTTATGTCTGCATAGTATTCCATGGTGTATATGTACCACATTTTCTTTATTCAATACATCATTGTTGGGAACCCAAGTTGATTCCATGTATTTGCTGTTGAGAATAGTGCTGCAATAAATGTACAAGTGCATATGTCTTTTTGGTAGAATTATTTATTTTTCTGTGGGTATATACCAAGTAATAGGATTGCTGGGTTAAATGACAGTTCTAAGTTCTTTAAGAAATCTCCAAAACTGCTTTCCACAGTGGCTGAACTAATTTACATTTCCACCAACAGTGTATAAGTCTTCCCTTTTCTCTGCAGCCTCACCAGTATCTGTTGTTTTTCACTTTTTAATGATAGCCATTTTGACATGTGTGAGAGAGTATCTCATTGTGGTCTTAATTTACATTTTCTGATGATTAGTGATGTGGAGCATTTTTTCGTTTGTTTGTTGGCTGCTCATATGTCTTCATTTGAGAAGTATCTGCTCATGTCTTTTGCCCGCTTTTTAATGGGGTTATTTTTCACTTGTTGAATTGGTTAAGTTCCTTATAGATTCTGGAAATTAGAGCTTTGTCAGATGCATGGTTTGCAGATGTTTTTTCCCATTCTTTAGGTTGTTTGTTTACTCTATTGATAGTTTCCTTTGCCCTGCAGAAGCTCTTTAGTTTAATTAGGTCCCACCTGTCAACTTTCGTTTTTGTTGCAATTGCTTTTGAGGACGTAGTCATAAACTTCTTCCCAAGGCTAATGTTCAGAATGGAATTTCCTAGGTTTTCTTCGAGGATTCTTATAGTTTGAGGTCTTACATTTAAATCTTTAATCCATCTTAAGTTAATTTTTCTATGTGGTGAAAGGTAGGGGTCCAGTTTTATTCTTCTTCATATGGCTAGGCCACTATCTCTGCATCATTTACTGACTAGGGAGTCCTTTTCCCATTGCTTATTTTTGTCAACTTATCAAAGATCAGACAGCTGTAGGTGTGTGGCTCTATTTCTGAGTTCTCTATTCTGTTCCATTGGTCTATGTGTCTGTTTTTGTACTAGTACCATGCTGTTTTGATTACTGCAGCCTTACAGTATAGTTTGAAGTTGGGTAATGTGATGCTTCCATTTTTGTTCTTTTTGCTTAGGATCACTTTGGCTATATGAGCTCTCTTTTGGTTTCGTGTAAATTTTAGAATACTTTTTTCTAGTTCTGTGTAAAATGATGTTGGTAGTTTGATTGGAATAGTATTGAATCTGTACAGTGCTTTGGGCGGTACGGCCATTTTAACAATATTGATTCTTCCAGTCCACGAGATGGAATGTTTTTCTACGTGTTTGTGTCATCTATGTTTGAATCTGAGTCTTTATAACATTCATAAGTTTGGGAAAGTTCTGAGATATAGCTTGTGTTCTATTCTTCCTTTCCTCTTCTTTAAGAACTCAAGTTACGCTTTATTAGATTATGTCATTGCATCCTTTAGTCATTCATCCTCTCCTCTATTTTTTATTATGGTATCTCTTTGTGATGCATTATTGGAATTTTCTTCCACCCTAACCAATTTATTAATTCTTCCTTCAACTATGTCTAATTCCTATTAAACAGTTCATCCAGTGAATTCTTGATATAGGTCTTTGTTAGTTTAATAATTATTTTTTTATTCTTTTTTGGTTTCCAAGACTGTTCTGAAATTTTCAGTTTTGTCTTCTAAACATAGATATTTTAAAGTCTATATTTGATAAATCCAATATACGAAACTTCTCCATTTCTCTTCATATTGTCTGTTGTTTCCTCAGAATTTTGTTCAAGATTTCTTTTTTTTATAATCCTGCTAGACATTATGTCCTAGGCATTGAATTTAAAATTTTGTGTATAGAAATAATCACAGACCTATGACAATATTACCTTCTTTCAAAGAGTATGTGTATTTGCTACTGTTAAGCTCCTGGTATCTCTAGCTCTTCCAAAATAACACTGGACTCTAGTATTCTGGCATCAAAGTAAGTGGCTTTCATCAGGACTATTCCCACCACTTCTCTGCATGCTCTGGACTAAGTACCATGAAGTAGACAATTGTGTAGCACAGCCACTCAGATATTCAGGTATACCTTCTGCACCCAGAATATGCCCCGAAAGTAAAGGTAACCCAAACACTAGGATTCCTTTCCAGGACCTCCATCTTGCCCTAGAATCTAGCCCAATAGTGTATCACCATCTGGTTAGCAATTTTATATGTTTAAGAGATTTGTTTATATAAATACCTTGTCCAGTTATTATAGTTGTTCTTCACGAAAGGCTTTAGTCCAAATTATTTGTTTTGCCATTACCATAATCAGAAGTTGGGAAACTTTCCTTTTTTTCTGACATTTTCTTCATTAAAAATTTGGATTAAATAATGTTTCTATGTTATCAGCTTATTTTTTTCTGTCAGTCACTTACACATGTCATCTTCTCTCTTCCTTTTCCATGATATTGTTTTTACTATGATATGTCTAAATGTTTATTCTTTTGTGGATTCAGTCTGATACCTTAATCTGGGTTTCATTGTTTTCATTAGTTTTGAAGATTTCTTAGTCTTTATTTTTATTAGACATACATTGGACCTTCTCACTCTAACCTCTGTATTTTTAAATCTATTTCAGATTTCCTATATCTTGATTTCCTCTGCTGCATCCTAGATAAATTTCTTATATCTATACTCTAGTCTACTTAGTCTTTATTCAGCTATTTTTAAATTTGCTGTTTGTTTTACACATTGAGTTTTTAATTTCAATGACTTTATTTTGTAGAACTTAATTTGATATTTTAAAAAACTTTGTGCTCTTTTTGGTATTGTCTTGTGTTGACTTTGATTAAAAAATAGCCTCATATCATTGTTTAACTAAATAATTCAACAGAATTATAAGATGGATTATGTCTTTATGCATAAATGAAAGAAGAAATTTTAAAGTTCTTCTTCTGGATTTACTATAAATATATCAAAGTAATTTACCAATTTAAATGGTATTACTTAGGCAAAACACATACAAGAACATTTGGAAGATACATTGCGTAAAACACAGCAGTATTTTCAAAGTTTGAATGCCTTAAAAAGCTTGTTTGCTTAAATAACACTTCCAAGGGTGTGTTATGGAATAGAGCAGGATTATACACTTATACAAATCTTTATATGGGAAAGAAGAATCATATTGAGATGATTTTGTAAATGTTCTCAATTTACCACATAATCAGAACTAAATGCAAGACATAAAATTATATCTGTTCCTTTGTTACCTCGGAGGATGAAGGAACATTTTATTCTATCTTTCTGATATTCCTTTAATAGACATTTGGGAGGGACTGTAGTTTTAAGTCTAAGTGCTGAAACACTGACAATGAGTATGGAAGGAATAACTTTTTTTCCCCACCCACACCACAGCCCAGGTTAGGAGCTATGATCATGTTGACTTCCCATCTAGGCATTCAGAGAACATATTTTTCTATTATGTCCTTTCGTGACTGTAAGCTATTCAAAGATGTGGCCTCTCAGTTCCTGCTTCCTCTTCACGCAACCCTGACTGCTCCCCTTACTTGGCTATTAATCTATTCGGCTATTAAAGCTGAAAATTCTCAAGGGCAGGAATAGTTTGTTTACCGCCCAATTCTTAGTTTCCTCTTTGTTCTTTTGACTTCCTGAGATTTTCTTCTTTTCTTATCTAGCAAAGTATGCCTTTGATGGCTACTTATTATATTTGTATCTTGCATTTTTAGCTGTGTTTTAGAAGAAGAATTTTCACATTATCTAGCTTGCTATACTGAATGAAATGGAATTTTTTTTTCAATCAGAAGAGAAAAACAGTCACACTCATTTAAAGAAAAAAAACCCATTGAGCTATAAATCTGCTAGATTTTTGTGGGTCTTCATTTTGAGTTTGTATTTATTTTGTGAAACTTTTTCTTATGAATAGCAATTGATATTAGATGTTCTTAGTTTCTTACATTATAGTTTTATTTTTGCTTAACTGTTATGTAGATACATAAACGCATGTGTGTTGGAAGATCTTTCCTAATTTGAATCTGTTCTTTCACCTTTTCCCTTTTACAGACACTCTTGGTTAATTTACTGTTAAACATTACAAAATTATCTCAGTTTGTTATTTTTCCAATATAACGTTTTATATTTGTATTTAGATAGAGTTCCACATTGAACCTAAATTCAAGCTAAAATCCACTTCTATTGAGACATTTTTGGGTGTGGTCTGGAGGAATAATTACACATGGCCTATCAGGAGCATCTTTAAAGGATGGGATAAGATCTTCTTGGAAATAACACTCTCTAAATGAAGATAGCAGCAGATAAGTAAATTTGGGTCTGTAATATGCTTTGGTTGTCAGACATGAGAGTTGAATCTAATCATAACTGGTCATTTGCTATTGAAATTTGCTTTCTGACCCAGCACCCTCTCTCCCAAAGATGGTCTCTAATTATAATGGTAGAAACAAAGTAGGCTGAAATTAATTAATAAAAAAGTGCTTAATTAATGAAAAGTCATCCTCCATCACAGGCAGAGAAATTACAGGGGTAAGTGATTCATTTCTATTACCCACATGATAAAGAAAAATGCAAAAGAGAAGAGAGACATATTCTACCCACAGTGGCTTAGGGGCATTAATGAATCCAGAAAATCCATTATCACTGGCATTTTTGAAGACTCTTGTATATTGCTCATGGCAGCAAAAATTCCCAGGAGACAGGGTAACCAGGGAGATTTGATAGCAGCCAGGCTGCAGGGGGATATTGTAGCTTAGTAACCACCAAGAGTGAGATTGTACCCTCGGCTCTAGTATCAGCTTTCTTATGTTGTAAATGGTGGCAGCGAGGTACTGTCAGACGACTTTATGGAAGCAAAAGCCGTGGTAAGAACCCTCGCTAAAAAGAATGAATCAAGAAAGGAGAAGCGGACGAGACATCACATAGATTGGCAATTGCCAGGGGCTGCCGAGAGCAGAATAGAGAGAAACTGCTTAATAGGTTAGGGGTTTTACTTTGGAGTGATAGAAATATTTTGGAACTAGATAAGGGTAGTGGCTGTAACACTTTGAGAATGTACTAAATGCCACTGAGCTGCTCACTTTAACATGGTTAGTTTTATGTTATCTGAATTTCACTTCAATAAATTATTTTGAAAATATAAAAGAGAAGCAGAGAGATACTCTTTCAAGTGTAACACCCCAAGACCTACTCCAAATAATGGATGATTTTTTGATAGGGGATAGAGAATTTCCAACATCAGAGATATTAAAAGCCTGAGAAATACAGTTTTTATCATTTTGAAACTGACTCAGCAATGGATGCACTGGGGAAATGTAAATTTCATACCGTTTAAAATACTTTGTTTCCATGTTATATTTGGTTCAATTGCAATTCTTAGATATTGTGATGATGTAAATAATGATTAGCATGTATTGGATAGATCTTCAGGAATATTCTAAAAGGGTAAATTTTGTGTATATTTTTCGTTATTTCTGATCATTTTCTGAAAAACTAAAGATGATTTATCTTATGTTCTCCCTCATTTAAAGACTAAAACAAAAGTAGATATTAATTTATAATATTAATAAGTCATGCTCATTAGTTTTGGGAAGGGCCTGGACAAGATCCTCATAATTAGAAACTCATGTCTCTCTGAAATCAGATTACTAGAGCTTTAAGGAAAGGAATATCAATGTAGAATATGAGATTTAAACATTTAAAAAACAAATGGTATATGAACATAGGAAATAGTTTCCCTCAGGTGATAGTATCATGATCTGTCCTGGACCCAGATTTCAAAGCCTCCCTCTAAACCACTGGGAGATATTTACCCTACGATCTAACTTTCCTAGCCAAAAAAGTAACGGAACATTTCTTTCCCATATAGTCCGATATAAAGACTGATTTCTTAAATAGATAGGTCATAAACTCCATAAACACGTATTCTCTCCTAAAATTATCTGCAGGCACTCCAAACTATATCTTCAAGAAAATGAATGTCAACAGTTCAAATTCTTGGAAAGGCTATGGTTCATTTAGGTTCACTTAGCATTAACAAGTTTATTTTCCATTTCCAAATGAGAAATTAGGTATTGAATCCAATCCCTCCAAACTGCAAAATTCTAAGAAGCACCCAACTAATGCCAAAAATACTTTTTTGCTGTTGTTGTTTTTGTTTGGATTTTAAGAAGCACCCATGTTCATAGATTCTACTTTTCTCTACAGAATTGCAAATTATTCATTCCTTACCACTTGACTCAAGTAGACTTCTCAGGGGAATTGAAACTGACATTATGTAACTATCCTTAATTCAACTACCATTTGAGGTCATCTGATGACTGACCCCTTAGAAATGTTTTTTATGTTTCTTCATATCTGAGCTGTCATTGATATGTGCACGGAAAAATTATTTTACCCTAGTCAACATATGGAAAGTGGCTGGTGGAGTTCTCCCTCAGAAGTGTAAAATGGTAAATTCATAAAATTGTGTTAATAAAATAGTTCTTTCTAAATATAAACCAAGGACAGAAAAACCTTGGTGCCTCAGTCTCTTGTAGGCATCTGGCATAGAAAAGGCGTTTCACTCAGTAAATCCATACTAAGTCCTGTGGCATTCTGGATTCATACCAATGAAATATCCAGCAGCTGATGATTCTATTCCATGTGCCTGGCATCCTACACTCCAGTGTTTTCAGTTGTTGGAATCCTGTTCATCATCCCAAATCAAACTTTCAAAGAACTATGTTAACTAAAACACAAACAGCAACAATGACAACTGGCAATTATTTCTAGCTATTGTGAACATGATTCTGCTCTGAGTGCTTTATAAGTCTATGTCCAAAGTATTATTATTTCTTCCATTGTACAGATGAGAACACTAACGTTTGGAGAGGTCAATAATACCCCCAGAGTTCTACTGCCCTCCTAACCATTCCAAGTCAATTTAGTCCCTACCTCCCCTGATTGGCCACCCACTACAGAAATTTGATAATCTTATCTTGATGTATCTCTTCATCTAGCTCCCATAAATACTCTGGCTCATCATTCTAGCACCGTGTAAATTGAGGGAACGGCCTGCATCACTCAGCTTTGTACCAAAAGTGGTGCAGAGGGAAGTGCTTTGCATATGATAGAATCTTTCATAATTATTTTCCCATTTTGAAAATTATTGACATTGATGTTAAAGAAAAGTACCTAGATTTGGGTATAGACCACCCAGTATTCAATGAATAGCTAATGATTTATTAGTTCTAAATTTCCTGAGCAATAGTTCAATCTGAGTTGGCAGAGATAGAATACTCATATTACAGTTTAGAAGCAAGACTCCCAACCAGCATACTTGGTCCAAAGTATGAAAGTCATTAGAAAAAGTCATTTAGAAAGTCATTAATATCAAATTTTCATTTACAAAACTATGCATGAGCTGCTTCACAAAACAAGAGACCTGGTGAGGGGCTTTTGTTTTTTTTTTGGTTAATATACAAGGCTATTTCCACAAAACTTTATATTTATTTGCCTTGTGAGACAAGGAGACCATGACTATATCACCTTGCCAGTGTTCTTAATTTGTGAGAATTTTGTATCACTAGTTGTTTTTTTTTCTCTTAGTTTGAGATTAATTTATTCTGTGATCACATTGTTATTCTGCCAACTTTGTTCTCATGGAATAACTAAATATATAGATGTTTTGGTGATTAGAAAAAGATTATATTTCCTTCTCTCATCTCTAGTGAAAGAGACAGAAATTATGAGAATCGTTCACAATTCAATTTGAAAGTAGAAAGCCCCAAAGAATTTTTATGGACTTTTCTTCCAAGAAAATATCATTAGTATGTTATTTGATCATCTCCACATTTGGAAGCATATTCTTTACATCTCCGTTTAGTGTGGATTGGGCTGGTGTTCTTCTGCTAGGTAGACAACTGTTACTCCCTCTGAGGGAGAGACTGCTACTTTCCCACCAAAATCGATGACCCTCATCTTCCATAGCAATAATACCGAGACTGCCACATTACTGCACAGCACGTTTCCAGAAGTTTAGCATGCCACTTCTTGGTCTGTGATTTCAGACATTGACTGTACCTCCTCCATGTTCTCTTGCTTTCCCACCAGCAGGAAGCTAGATGAGGTGGAAATTCAGGTCTGATCATATAAATAGTGACAGTGCCAAGGATATAGAAGGAATTTGGTCTATGAATGATCTCAAAGAATAAGGTTTTCCTGAAAACCTGGAGTGAACTCCTATGGACTTTTATGGGAGAAAGACATGGGCTGCTCTGATCAATAGGTCACTGGATTTTGGACATCATTTACAGTAGCTTAGTCTTGTCCTGACAAATACACTAGTCTGTGAGTGGATATCCCCATACTACAGGGATTATAACACTAACACAAGAACAGAAAACCAAACACTGCATGTTCTCACTCATAATTGGGAGTTGAATAATGAGAACACATGGACACAGGGAGGGGAACAACACACATCAGAGCCTGTCAGGGGGTTGGGGGCTAGGGGAGGGAGAGTATTAGGAGAAATACATAATGTAAATGACGGGTTGATGGGTGCAGCAAACCACCATGGCACATGTATACCTATGTAACAAACCTGCACGTTCTGCACATGTATCCCAGAACTTAAAATATAATAGAATAAATAAATAAATAAGTATTTATCAGTTTCACCTTTAACCTATGAGTTTTTTATTTGCCCGGAATCGATTTTGTCTTTATGTTGTCCTAACACAATTTATTAAATGGTTCCTCTTCTGTCCCTCTTTCATTCTGTCATAAATTAATTTTTAATACATATATTACTTTGTTTCTGTTTTCTTTATTTGATTGAACTCCATCTTTGTCCAAATATATACATTTAGTTTACATAATATGCATACAATTTTGTATACTTTTTATTTCAAAAGTTACAAAACCACTTTCCATATTTCCACACTGTTTTATAACTATAATATTTATGCCTACATACATTTTTACAACATGTGTTTTATCCATTTGCTTACGTTGGTCAGTTAAGCTTTTCTCAATATATTTGATATTATGGAGAATGCTAAATGATTATTTCATGCGTATATCTTTTTCCTCTGCTGAGTAATATCCTTAGGTTATAATCGTAGGGATAGAAATATTGGGTAAGATTAAAGATATTTTATGGTTTTGAATATTATAAATTAAATATTGCCATACTCCATTCCAAATGATGATTTCACTTTAATATTTTAAAAAGTCACTGATTCCAAGTTATTAGTAATGAAATGATACATTAGCTGAGTTTTAATTTAAATTTATTTCATTGCCTATAAAGCTAAGTAAGTTTCCACGAGTCTCTTTATTGTGCCTGTCTCTCCATGAGTGGGCCTCCTGCTCATTCTCTTTATAGTCACATGAAGTCTTAATATTCACATGCAGATTTGAATGAGCTCTCTATAGGTTATAGGTTTATATTAGATAATAAATAATTCGATTTTTTAAGAACCAAATTTATTTTAAGGTCCTACCTAGCTTTTCTTTTTTTTTTTTTTCGTTTCATCATAAGGAACACATCACTCAAGATTAATCTTGAATTTTTGAATAGTGGCAATGGATGCTTTTTTCAGCCGCATTTTGGCACAGACATGGCATCATCTCTCTGAAACCACTGTCACTTATACCTCTGGGAACTGGAGATTGAATTACTGCTCTGCTTGGAGTTACCCGCAAAGACTGGCTTCAAAGATGAGGGTTTAAGTTTTATCCCATTCACAGCAGTGGCAGGCATGGAAGCAGAGCACAGTGAGTCATCCTCATCCTTTTGTGGGCACCCAGCTTAGCTGGTACTTCACATATGACAGTGCTCAGCTTTTAGGTGAAGGAACATCAAGTGCTATGTTAGTTAATTACACCAAGCTTACAATGTGACTCCTGTAGTACCTGGGAAGAGATGCACACACAACTTTTACTTCTTCACATTGGCTATTCATCAACGTGCAATAAACCACAAAGGTTTCCTTGGACTGAACCCCAAGAAGAACTAAAAGATCTCATGCTTCTTTCACTCATTTTAGCTAAGAATGTACCCTTTTCACCTGTCTAGGTTTCATGATGGAAAGTGTTTTACAGATAAAATCATAGCCCCTCATTTTCCCTCTCCCCACCCTCACACAGCTAGTGAGTCTTGCTCATTCAGGATTCACAAATTTGGGTATATCCTCTCTTCTTTAGTTATATTGTTATCACTCATCTGGATTATTTTAATTCCTCAGTACAGCTCTCTGCTTCCATTTTTTTCTGACTTTTGCTTTTGATATTAGTGAGAACATTTTAAACTACAAATACAGAAACTCAAACTATGCTAACAAAATAAAATTAAACCAACAGAACTTATCTAACCAAAGAATTGTAGTAAGAGAGTTGGCTTCAAATATAGCTGGATACAGGGGCTCAGATGATGCCATCAGGATTCTCTTTCTCCATCCTCAGCTCTACTTTCTGACACTCTTGCTTATAATCTTAATCATACTATTTTATAATTATGATTATATATCTTTTCTCTCCTCGATTTAAGGCAGAAATCATTTTAATTGTCTACTTTCTCTGCCAAACCCTGTACTGTAACTCCTAGCTAATACCTGAACAAATACATGTTGATTAACTGAATGCATGCATGAAATAAGATCCTAGATTTTAGTGTTAAAAGGTTATTGAAGGCTTGATGTTTCCAACCAAATGAATCTAGTTGCTCAAAAATAATTTGTGCTGAGGGACCTCATCTAATAATGTGGCTCAACAGGGTGGCAGAAACATGTTGGCACAGTAATTTATTTGCAATGCTGAAGACATTCTGCGGTTTGGAAGCATTTCCAAATAGTGGAGTGAAACATTATATAACAATCCAAGAGATTAAAGGCCTGAATAATGCAGTATATTAAAAGTATTTCCTTCTGGGACTTGAATCCCCTGGCTGCCATCCAGTACTCTGCATTTCTAACTACTTATATGTGAACAGTTGCTTTAAGACTCACACATTTTAGATAAGCCAGGGCATAGTATGTGTTCATGAAACACATACTATAGTATGTTTTGAATATATTTTAATTTATAGTATATGTTTGAATATATTTTAATTTCTTGTATGTTTCCATCTCATGAATATCCACAAAATGGTTATTAAAGAACAGAAGACAACCATTTTAGTAAGACTTGAACTATTATGATCAAGCACACCCTGAAACTTTTTACTATGTGGCCTCTTTCTCAGAGCAACTGTAGATTACTGCTTTCTTTTCTACTGACTCCCTCAGGTCCTTAACCAAAGAAGTGATTATTTTCACTAAGACCAGGGCACAAGAATCACAGAATTGTGGGAGACACTATTCACATATAAAACAATGTAGTCACATGAAATTCACTTGTGTTTACTAGGTTCTGATGTCTGTAAGTCAAGCTAGAAGTAGAACTGTGGTGCAAACAGCAATACTGACCACAAAAATGCTCTTATGGGTACCACCACACCAAATATAAACAAGACTTCAGGTGTACACACAAGGAGTATGCCCTGTTGCAAAAGACCATACATAAGGGCTTTTTGTGTTGTAATGAGGTGAAAAGTTATGCAAATGCCATGGGAAAAGATAAAGGTGTAGATTTTCTTTTTGTGGGTTACATAACACTGATATGAAAATTAGTTTATTACGTTTATCAGCAAATAATGTTGACTCACTGTGCAAGAAATGAAAGGTCAAACTCTAATATATAGATTACATCCAAAGAAAAGTGAACTTTCCTCAGATGAAAGACATGGTCTTTGTCAAAAGATGCTGTATGAAGTCATATGCCCATTAGTGATTTTTATTTAATATATTAAATTATCATCAAGATGATAGTAACATTCAGAACCCTATGAGATGCACCTAGTGGTGCCATCTATCAGAGATGTCACAGTTCAGGTGTGCTCCTTATTAACAGAATCATTTTTTTACATATACACACACATTTATAAATAATATATATTCTAGACAAGTAGGTTTATCTTACCCCAGGGTATTAGGGTATAAGGTCTTAAGACTAGGAACTGCCTTAGAGAACATCTAGTTTCACTGCTTCATTTTTCAAGTTAGAGGAGTAATAAAGAAATATTCATTAGGTATTACAAACTACCTATAAAATATTGGATACCAATTATTTAGGCCAAGTGGGAGCCTATTAATGATTTGCCAATGAATCCAATCCCCCTGCAGTGATAATTTACCATAATTATTGAGCAGTTTTCCAAAATTCCTTGTTTCTCATTTAGCGCTTTACATTTTCTATAGTGGTTTCATAATTTTCAGAAATGTGAGACAAATAGTTGGCAATTTAGTGGTGGTGGGGGCAGTGACGAAATTGTCTACAGGTATCCAAATAGACACAACACTTTAGGGCCCCACATTTCAGTGGTCCACTTTGAACTGTAGAATATTGTTTTCTTTATTTTTTTTTCTTTTTCACTTCACTGGAAAGATATTTTGTCCATTTTATTCTGCTTCGTATCCTGAGTTAATCTGAAAGAAGATTCTGATCTACATTTTTGGCTCTTTAACGAGTAGATTTCTTGATATAGTCTCAAGTGTTAGTTCTTTGATCTTCTACCGAAGCCTGCTACTCACAGAGGGAGTTATTGTGTATGCTGGGCTTTGGGGGAAAGTGTGCTTTGAATAACCCTACCTCTGTTCTATGTTACTGCTCAGATCTTTATCTCACGTCCCTTAGTATTTTGTAAACCCTTTTCAGCTGTTGCCAGCATTACTCGCTGATAGCTTAACTACATTAAGGGAGATGTGTTTATGGACAATGAAGAGTGTCTTTCATTCATCTTTGGGCTTTTCATGATAAACAACTGATTTTCTTAATAGTTAACCTAACATGTTTTGAAAAGACTTATAAAAAGACTATGCTGAAGGATTAAGGAAATGCTGACTTTCTCAAACAAAATCCAGAACCTTGAAAGATTTATCACTGGAAGCAGAGTCCCCCATGGGGACATCCGTTTTGAACAAAGTGACTCCAAACTTGTTCTCTCGAGTTTCCACTTTCCCATGGGTGCTGGTGGTAGGCGAGAAAGTTCTTTCTACATTTTACGTTATTTTTTTCCTAACATTAGGTGTTCCTCTCAGTACAGCTAAGCCAGGCTAGATTTTCAGAGACTTTTATATACAAGGAACAAAAAGGAAATAAATGCGGAAAATGCATGATGGACTTTCTTTTAGTGAAAGATGTGTAGATCCTCAGAGCCAGGAATTAGCCTTATTTCTCTAAATCTCTGACACTTAGGACAAATCTTGACACACAACAACTGTTTTATATCTTGAATTAATGAATACTCCAGTGACTAAAATATGTGAGTAATTTGGATAACAGAGTACACATGGCTAGTGTGCAAGTAGGTTCTTTAAGTTTCTAAACCGCTGCCCCAAAAGACTGGGCTAATTTTTAACCCCCTTGCTTTGCTTTCTTGTTTCCTAGATCTGGCCTCTGGAGAAATGGAGATCACCATCTTAAAACCCTTGCCCTTCTATTGCCTCCTGGACATGCAGGCAAAGCCATAGGGAGGAGAGGCGGATCCTATTCTGCTGCTCAAGGAGGCTCCAGACTGTTGAACAGACAGATGACACCCAGAACGTCTCCATCTCCACCAACCCATGCCCTATGGTGCAGGCAGAATAGTCTTTCAAAATACCGAAAGGATCACTCCATTCCTTTGCTTAAACTCTTCAAAAATTTACTCTTACTTGTAGGCTAAAGCATAAAATTCTTGACAAGGCTTACAACTATTTTTTAAATGGCATAAATATATATATATTTTTTAATATGGCTTAAACAGTATTTTTCAACTGACAAATCAGAAAATCAGTCAAATTAATTGTTAAACTAAAATGTAATATCAATTCAGTAAGTTGAGACCAGCATTTACAAAAATAAAATGCAGTGGAATATGTTAGTGTGTACTGCATGTAGAAGGAGTTGGTATTATTCATGAACTTTAAAAAAAATGATGCTTATGTGACCATATGTAATATAAGTATATCCTATATTAAATATGACATACAAATATCATATCACATTGTACATTACCTCAATATTTGCTGGAAATGATGAAAGTTCCTGAATGTACTATCTCTGAGAAATAACTGTGTCATGGGGATAGGGAACCTAAGCAGATTTTTGAAAGTGAAGCAGCATGACTCATTCAAAGGAACACATTTCTAAGGAGGAATCTAGGCTTCGTTATCAGCAGGACATTTGCCGAGGTATCTTTTCAAATCTGGCCATCATAGCCAAAGTTGGACAATGATCCGTTGGGTCCACAAATCGTACAGTGAGAGCACTCCATGCAGAGAATTCTTATCGGGATTAAAGTTTCTTAGGAGTAGTCCCAAGTTCAGAATCTCAAACTCTCTTCAATTCTTTACCCCCACCCGCTTCAGGATGATGGCATAGAGGACCTACCTTTGTAAATCATCTTCCTAGGCTCCTCTGTGATGTTTGAAAAATCTACAGTTTGCTCTATGTTTTAGGAGACTGTGAAACATAAACTATTTTTCGTAAGCCTATTGTAAATCAAGCCAGTCTGTTAAAAAAATGCTTTGAAAGAAAAAAATAAATCTAATTTAGATGTCTTCTGTGGTTACAAAATGGCTTAACAGACAACTTTTGATGAATACATCACAGGAGTTACCAGAAATCAGATAATGTGCCTGGGAATGTTAGTCAATTATTAAGAATTAGCCTCAAAACTGTTCCAAAAGAGTTAATTTGATTTTATGTACCTACTAAGGAACACAATGCTATGTATAAAGTTTGCCTGCATTCATGAAATTTAAGCTAAATACTGGCAATGGGAAGCAAAAACCAGAATAACTAACTGAAATATCCCCCATAGAGACCAATCGTTGAGATAAGTATAAAAATAGGTGCCAAAATACAAAGATCATCCTTTTAAATGATTTTTCACAATCTATTAACAGCTCCAATTTGGAAAATTCTCACAAAAAAGTTAAAATACTGGATCAAGTGGAGAGGATCCTGATTCCAGTCAAGAGTCAGTGTCTCAGTTCCAGCCATCTGAAAGTCAACAATGTAGGCCTGGACAAGAAGTACCAGGCTCTCAAGACCTCTGTGTTCCTAAGTGGAACACAGTGCTTTAGAGCAGATGGGCCTACCTTTCAAGTGCTGTGCTACATGATTCCATGTGCACATTCTCTCAGGCTGCTCATTAAGGTACTTATTTGCCATGGAAGATAATAATCTTATTCAAATTATGTATCTAGAGAGAACAAATTTAACATTAACATGAAGTTTTCCTACCTTAAAATTAAACTGTATTGCATGCAAATATTTAAGGAACAGCTGACTTAAGTTTTCTCTATTAAATATAATATAAATAGAAAAAATATCCTCATCCCCACATCAGGTTGCAGATGAAGTTGTTAATCATCAGCTTGCACTGTTAAAAGCAATTGCTGTTGAACAGCTTTCAGCTTTCACTGCAGCAATCTGTTTCAAGTCAAGATTCAGATAGCCTCTTGATTTTTACGTGTTGGATATGTGGGCAGTAAATCTATAGATAAATATTTTTGCAGTTAGGCATCACATTGATGACACTTCATTTTGAAAGAAGTAGAGAGGAGAACTGACTACATAAATGTAGCTACATAATAACAAGAAATAATTGCTTAATGGTGAAAACTTTTGCCTATATATCATTTTAAAAGGCCATATCCAAAGTGCTAAGTCATTCTATTACAACTGGGGTTAAATTAGTTTGATGGTAAAGTTCATAGATAAGAGAAAAGTTACTCTTTAAACCACCTCCTCCCCCGCCTGAATGCTTGGTGATAGGATGTCATCGTTAATGATTTGAGTTCCCTAAAGAAAGCTCTGTAGCCTTATGAGAAAGCTAATGAAAGCTCTGTAGCCTTAGGAGAAAGCTAACGATGTGTAACAGAAATTTACTAGAAGGATTCATTGTTTTTCTATACTTACACTAGACTGTATAGTACAAAAGGAAATTATTTTAAATAATACTTCATCTGATATTTATTGAGCATCTGAAACATTCCTGGCATTGTGCTTTACATATAAGGGAAAGAAAATGTTGAATAGATCACTAAATTATTCTGCCAATCTTGGCCTTTCTAATGTTTTCTCCACAGAGGCAGACCATTCCTTCTGAAATACAAATCTAGTCGTCATGTCACTGCTAATGCACAAGCCTGTTCAGTGGCTCCCTGTTGTACACTAGCTGATAAAATTCAAACTCCTTAGTGTGCCGTGTTAAATTTCCTTCATGTTGTAGTCCTAGCTTACCACCTCTAACAGCCTCACCTCTCTACTTCCTTGCCCATAAATTGAGCTTCCTCATGTTACTTTACCACCCTGAATAGAACTCCCTCTTTGACTTATGGGAATTAGAATATGATATTTTCTCTATCTCTATCTTTTCCTCTCTCTCTCTCTTTTTTTCTTCTTGCCCATCTTTCTTCTCTCTCTCTCTCTCTCTTCACTTGGTTAATTACTATTTCAGGTCTCAACCTTGATATGACCTTATTCTAGGAAACCTTCCCTGGCCCCTTAGGAGTGGGGTCAGTGTCCTTCCTTCATGTGATCTAATAGATGCTTGATCCAAAGCATCTAATGACTTCCAATCATGGAACTTGCCATACTATGGTGTCTACGAATCTGTCATATGCACTCAGCTATTACAGGACTGTGTCTTGCTAGCACTGTATCCCCAGAAACTAACATAGCACATGACTTAAAGTAAGTCTGTTCAATACATAATTATTAAATGTAAGAGTAACACATATCATGGTCTTAGGGAGAGATGCAAGAAAACATTTTCTTTGTGCACCAGGTTCATAACAGATTTTTACAAAAATTGTTCTGAAGATGAAGTACACTAAATGGTTAATCACCATAATTCCAAAGCCTAAGGTTTGTTCCAAGAGAGCTGTGGGCAGCAAAATATGGAATTATTTAGAGACTCTCTGGCAGTAACATTGGAATTGTGAGGAGATTGTTTAATATAACTACGTAGAGTAAGTCCCTGGGAGGAGCATGCCTATAAAAAGTAACTGTGCTTCCATTTTTAGGCATCTCTGTTCAGCATGGTGCCAGGTACATGCCGTCTCCTGCTTGGCAGCCCAGCATAGAGTTACACCCTCTGCATTGCATTTCATTCCCTTTATAATTTACATAATCCTTCTGCCTGTGCCTATCATTTTACAGAGCAAAAGGAATCCCATCATGAGTACACTAAGCCATATACTTGGCTGCATCACACAAATGTTTTACCTGGATTATGTCTGGCAGTGCAAGCCCCCAACTGTTGATGATTTCATTGTACTTAACACAAAGTCTCCCTAGAGACAGTGGGAGCCGGGGGAGGGGATACCTGAGGTATAGAGAAATCAAGCCTGCTAAGCATAATCACCCTTGATAACTTGTCTCCTTTCAATAACTTGTGCTTTTAGACATGCATTCTCATCTAGGGTATTTAAAACTTACCTATTTCAATAAAATGGTTCCAGTGTCAGCCCCCTTTGAAAACTTCATTCTCACGCCAAACTATCACTGTGATCACTTGTGAAATACTGGTTTTGAGAGGAAAGATGGTTCAATTTTTTTTTTTTCTGAAATGATGGTGCTTATTAGATCTCTAAATATTTTTAAAGATAAGACAGGTCACCATGTTAACTTTAAAAAAAATGTATCAATGAAAAGACATAGAAATTACCAGAAGTAAACTGAGAAAGAAGTAGTGCTCTGAGTAAAGGGATACACAGTAAATCTTGGCTGCAAACAATAAAACAATTATGATGGTGTTCATAGTTCATTTATGCTTGCACAAATTTACAGGCTAATAAAAACAGAGCACTAATGCATTCAAATATCTGAAAGTGCCAAAAGAACTGAGTGCCATTTCACAGGTGTACTTTAGATACATTTTTTGATAACAAGATGAAGGGAAGTAAGAATGGTATCTGAGTACATCAGTGTGGTTTAGTTCACCAATGTCCTACAAGAGACATTTTACTTCTCAAACAGAAGCACTAAAGCTAAGTTCACAAAGAATTTGTTGATCACTCTTTGGCATTCAGATGTGCCCATTTGTAGGATCCTATAATCAGAGGGCCAATAATTTCTATATAATCCTTAAAGGCAAGAAATATTTAATGAAAATTATTCATTACTCATATTCTCATTTATTTGTTGCATTATTAAAATATGACTATGCTGTCATTACTTTCTTCAAGTTAATAAATTCCTGGAGAAGTTCTGTTTCAAGTATTACCCAAATACCCTTTAATACAGGTGTAAGAGGAACTTGATGATCACACAAATGTAGGGTCTTGGGTGATTAGAGCTAAGCTGAGTCTAGGCACATGCATTCTAGGCTGATTCTACCTCTGACTATAGGACTTTGGGCAATTCTGTTTTGCCTTTCACTATGTCAATGGTTCTCAAACTCGTGATCACCTGGAGAACTTGTTAAAATACAAATTGATGTCTCCCATCCCCAGAGTTTCTAATTTAGTAGATTGGAGTGGTGTCCAAGAATTTGGATTTCCTAACAAATTCCCAAATAATTACTAATGCTTCTGCTATGGGACATATTTTGAAAACCAGGGCAATAAACACATCTCACAACTTGCTCTTCTTTACAAGAGGGCAGCAGAGGGGTCACAGATGTAGCAACATAGAGTGGTCTTTAGATGACAATGTGGGAGTAGCGTGCTTTCATGGGAATGGAGTCAGGAAAGGAGGGAGGAAGAAACTTTGGATCTAACTCCCAATATTCTTAGTTTATTTTAGCAAAAAAAAAAAAAAAGATGGGAAATGAATTGCAACCATGTTCAAAAACCCAGAGTAGACTAGAGAAGAGTGAAGAATGTGTCAGAACATTCTAAGTACATTCGCTAGCTCTGTCCTTGCCCATACTTATATCCTGGAGCTTAAAAATCCAAAATTATACATGAATGTAAAGGGGCAAAGCCAACAAACAGTTATCCTGCTGGGGGGAATAAAAGGTCTTTCCTTACATACAAAATGACAACTCTCATCAGCTTTGTATTTAAAGAAGAACAACAAGGTTGGATGCATTTTTTAAACAGAATGTGAAGAATTACTGTGTTTTAACTAGACTACGTTTAAATTTAAACAAGAGTAGACATGTTCTTCATGATACATATAAATACATATTCACTTTTATGTGGCTAAATATGGCATTATAAATTTATGAAAAACATATTTTCTAGTAGGAACACCACAATAAGAAAAGATTTAGTTAGTTCATAAGCTCGTAAGTGATATCAAGATGGAGCTCCCTTTTTATATTCTGGAGTGTAAATCCCTCTGTTACTATTATAATTAAGTAAATGTCTGAGAAACAATGTTTTTTCTACACTTTAACTGGTGTATTACTTATTACAAGCAGCATTAAACACAATAAAATGCTAGTATAAAAATTGTCTGCAGTGGAATTTTTTTTTTTTTTTAAACAGAGTCTCTCTCTGTCGCCTAGGCTGGAGTGCAGTGGTGCCATCTTGTCTCACTGCAAACTCCACCTACTGGGTTCAAGCGATTCTTCTGCCTCAACCTCCCGAGTAGCTGGGATTACAAGTATATACCACCATGCCCAGCTAATTTTTCTATTTTTAGGAGAGATGAGGTTTCGCCATGTTGGCCAGCCTGGACTCAAACTCCTGACCTCAAGTGATCCACTTGCCTTGGCCTCTCAAAGTGCTGGGATTACAGGCGTGAGCCATGGCGCCTGGCCTGGATTTGTCTTATAAAAGCTATTGTCTCTTCAAAGATGAGGCTGCATGCTTTTCTTATTTGCACATCATTTTCTGCATAGAATTCTCCTTTGTCACTGCAATTCACTGACTCCTCATGGAATTACCAGACAGTTCAGCATATTTACAGTGCCATAAATTACATTACTGAAATAAGTATTACAATGCCACCCTATTCGGTGGACGTCATAAACAGAAACATAACAGGACATCTGCTTCCTCTGGAGGAAATTGCATGAGCTCTCTGTGTAATTTTCAATGAGGAAGAGAACACTTTGATAACCTAGAACCAGTTTGTGTCATTTACCCATATAAGTCATTCAAGTTCATACCAACTCAAGTCCAGACACAAAGTTGTCTGTATAGTTGTCTGTACAGATTTTGCAAACTCAAAAGATTCACTAAGAGAAAGACCTGCAATTTTAAAATAATTAATTGGCCTCCAGTACTTTAGACACTTTTTTACTGACTGGCCTTGGGTAGAAACATTTATATAAAGCACTAGACAAGAAAAGCTTATAGTATGATCTTTTCAGTGCGTACTTATAAAACAACATAATTTGTAAGGAAAACAATTTTACATGATTTTCTGTTATAAAAATTTGGTCTTTTTCACCTCATCAATGTGTCAGACAAAAGGAAGTTAGTGTTTAAGATATATATTTTAGAGGTATAAGTAATTTGAATAGATAAAATTATAAATAATGAAAATATTTAATTTCTGAAATAGGTACACATATTTGACAGACATTTTTACATATTAAATTAATGCAAACTTTATGTTTAAAAATTTAAGTTCAATTAAGTAAAAGTACATCAAGAATTTTAATAATATATATCCATTTACTTGGAGAGGAAAGATTATTATATTTAATTTTGCTTCTCACATAATGGTGACAATAATTGTATAATAATAGAATAAATTTTCAAGACTTTTTCTTCCATAAAAATAATACATCTTGTCTCTACAAGGTGAACAGTCTTCAGAACATATAGAAAGAATATAAAAGTAGAAAAATTGTATAATATAACTTATAATAAACATTGATTTTTTTAAAAAAAGTTTGGTATACTTTTGCAATTCCTCTATTGTGTCAGGGGCTGGCAGAGTGAGTGGTGAAGAATGAATATTCTAAATTGTGCTCATAATTTTCTTTTTCAAGTAGTAACTTTAAAAACATATATAGAGCATCAAACTTTTCTTGTCTCTTTCCTCTACATCAAAAAACCACTCTTATTAACAAAGAAATAAACTGAGTTTGTCACTTTTTTCTTGAAAGTAAAAACAGGCAAAGTTTGATCATGTTAGAAGATTTGAAAATACTTTTTTGTTACTGAGGCAGCATCTGAGTTATTCATATTTTAAACAGAAAATTATGAAAGTAACTATTATAAATATAAAAGTCACTTTTTGACAAAAAGATGACAGTCGCAAAGTTAATAAGCAAATACAGGGAAACTAATATTTTAAGAAGATTGACTTTTATTACTCTACAAAATCTTTTATATAAACCTCATATATTTTATTGAAATTATTACTTTTTTTGTATTTGATTAATAATTTTTTTAAACATAAAGAGAGTCTTGCTATGTTGCTCAGGCTTAGAACTCCTGGCTTGAAACAATCCTCCTGCATCAGTCTCTCAAGTAGTTGAAATTTGATTAATAACTTCTTTATGTGAATATCATTTAAAAATTGTTTGCCATATAGTCAGATACCATATCTTTAGAAAATCTAAAAGCATATCTGATGATTACTAAATAAATATCTGAAAAATTTTATCGTAGCTATATAAACTAACTGTACCATGCTACACAGTAGCCACGGGCCACATGTAAGTGCTGAGCACATGAAACGTGGAAAGTATGACTGAAGAACTGGTTTTTAAATTTGACTTCAAAAAAATGTTAAGGCTGGGCACAGTGGCCCATACCTGTAGTCCCAACACCTTTGGAGGCCAAGGTGGGCAGAACCCTTGAGCCCAGGAGTTTGAGACCAGCCTGAGCAACAGGGAGAAACCCCATCTCTACAAAAAAAATACAAAAATTAGCCCGGTGTGGTTGTGCATGCCTGTAGTCCCAGCTGCTCAAGAGGCTGAGATGGGAGACTCACTTGACCTGGGGAGAGCAAGGCTGTGGTGAGCCGTGATCGCGCCACTGCACTCCAGCCTGGGTGACAGAGTGAGACCCTTTCCCAAGAAAAGAAAAAAGTTAAATATACTTGGAACAACTTTCTCAATCATAAATTTTATAAAATGTAAATACAGATAAAATACATCTGATGAAAGTTTAGCCTTTGGATTGAAATTTGCTTTAAGTGTAAGACACAGTTATGAAAAACAAAGAAAGGGAAACAGGTATTGGTTTTTAATATTGTTTATGAGTTGGATTAATAATATTTTGGATATGTGGGATTAAATAAAATATATTATTGAAATTCCTTAAAATTTACCTATTTTAATTTTTTTAAAAAATTGCTCCTAGAAAAATTTAAATTACATAGATGGCGTATATTATATTTTCAACTGGACAACATTGATCTACATTGTAGATAGAAATTAAAATTCACCAGTCTTTGCAGTTTATAAAATCTGTGGCCAATTATCATTACATGTATTTTTGAGCATATCTATTAAAACTGACTAAAGATCAGAATTTCATAATAGTCACAGCTAATCTAATCACACAGAGCAAAGATTTCTCCTTAACTTGTGGGACCATTTCAATTGCTAGTAAAGTGTCCAGAGCCCCACATTAGGTTAGTTTTTTGTTTTTTAGTAAAAACCTTAGTTTATAATATCCAAACATCTTTGCAGGGTCACAGTGTACAGTTTGAAAGGTTATTTATGACACAGGACTGCTGACTAAAAGACCCAGCTTGTAGTATGCTCATGAAACCTTGGCCCTGGCAAAAACCTGCATTTGTCTGGTCTAAGGAGCTTTTCTCCTAATTGGCAGAAAGACAGCATACAGGCTAGCTAACTCTGCATGTTTTCATCAACATGCAATATTGCAACATGCAATATTATAAAAAACATTCTCAGATGATTGCTTTCTGCCTAAATCATCCAGGTGGAGTGTATTACTGTAAGTAATATGCAGTGAAAATTCTGGGGCCACCTTACATTTGCCAAAGGTTTTACTACTCCCCCAACTATCACATACATTTTATCAATGTTCTTGTAGTAATACAAGGAGATGTTAAGCAGGTATTGTCCGCATTTTACAGCCAAGAAACTGGAATTAAAATGTCTCTTTGGATTAGTATAGAATTCAGAATAATCACATTTGCCCTTTGCAAATAAAATTATAGCTCCTATAGCTTGTGAAGCAGTCTCATAGACATAAACATTGCAACTAAAATTGAATATAACCTTTATAGGCTAAGACCCAACCATATGTCTCATTGAGTTTTGGTTTCCAATAAAAACATATAATCATATTTTATTATTTAATTTATGTGTTTTAATTAAGAGACCCAAGGAGTATATATAGTATCTCCCAAAATTTAACATATTTTTATAATTATTACTTCTATATAACTTATCTACGTGAATCCATGAATAAAATTCTCCCTTGAAAATGTTCCTGAAAATAACAGCTACCTTTAAGAAACAACTTTGCATTATAGTCAATTAAAACCTATTTATTTTTAAGATTGTTAAAAATAAACAATGTTTTCATGCTATATATTTTATTTAAAGATAAGGGAAACAACTTGGCTGGTGCTTTTATGAATCTAGAGGGCTCTGAAGAGAATATCTTTAGGATAATTCCTTAATATCCCTTTTGGAAGAGTATTAGTAGTTTCTTATTCAATGTAGATTTCTTAAGTAGCTGACATTTATTTTATTTCCTACCACCTGATCTTGGTATCTTAAAATCTGTTTTTTATTTGTTTTACATTTATTCATGTTCTAATGGCTCCTAGTGATTTTCAATTAGAATTTTCTTAAGGAATGAGTTTTAAGATCTTTCTCCCTATACAATAAGTATTGTTGGTACCTATATATTTAAAAAAAATAAAATCTGTATTTTCTAAACATTGATGACTCATTGATTATACTCTTAATAGTTACTAATTTTAAACCACTAAATTGGAAGCTTATAGTTACTTGAATGCAGTAAATGGCAAGTATATTTAATTATATCAAATATTATACCTCTTTTGGTTTTTTAATAGATATATTTGTACACTGAAATTCAGACCTGGCCTACATCACATAGATTTTGAAGAATGTTTTACCTTTATAACAAAAGTTGGCCCCCCAAATCTATACTCCTAAGCGAAGTTTCCTTTCGGGGTGTCAAACCACACCACAGCTGCCAGGTTTTCAATATAATGTAACCACTAATATTTTATGTTTATTTCATTCTCATGTTTATCAAACCCTTGTGGTCATCAAGAGAGATTATTCAGGCATATACTTCATCCACATTGATTTGAAGGGGAATTTTAATAAAACATGACAAAATGGAAATTTATTTTAAATATAAAAATGTGAATTCACACACAACTAACACACACACTACTCATTCGGTAAATCATATAACGGACATTGTCATTTTGACATGTAGAACATTTCTCTTCCTCCATCACCTTTGAATTAATCGGATTGTAAGGGCGGGTAAAGGAAAAAGGGGTGGAATTTGGAATTCCCAATGGCTCCCATTGCTATTTATATCATTGAACCATTTTGAAGTCAGGTAGATGTTAACCTAATAAGGGAAGCCCCACTGGCTTTCTGTCTGCTCCAGACAATACAATGGCATAATTGTGTCTGTGCTTCTCTTTTCAATTGTTCTACTGTAACACAGATTGAGAACTAACCACAGATTCTAATTAACTCAAATTAGACTAATGAGAGAGATGATAAGTACTACAACATGAAGATTAAGAAATTAATCCTAATTTGAAACCTCAAAGATGTTGGGTACAAAGGAAATAAATGTTAAAAGGACAAATTGGGCCACAGCTTCATAAATGTTGAAAGCAAGACTAACCAATCGATGGCTGTAGCCCATCTGAATAAATGTTCCTGACTTTCTAGAAGGAAGAATTTCAGCACCTACGGAAGTGCAGCCCAAGTTTCATAATGACATTAAGCCTTTTCTTACATTTAATTCTCTATTTATCATTAGCTTGGAGGTGGGAGGAGTAGTGGTGGCAGGAATAGAAAAATAACTTATTAATTTAAAAATCTGTGCTCAGCAAGTTTTTTCCAAGTATAGAAAATTTAGAAAAAACTAAAGTATTACAATATATTTTAAAAGACATTATGTAAAAGTATAATGAGAACTTTTAATTTTATTGTTTGAGGAAACCTTTAATTATAAATGTGCATTAAGGAAATTTCTTATTTGAAATGTTCACACTTTCTATTTTCCCATGATTTACAACTCATTAAAATGTATTTCTTTTACAATGAGTGCTCAACTTTTATACTGTTGCTTCTAATGTTACTCATTTCTCTGAATTTTCAATTATTTACTATGAAAACAAACTGGTAGAGAAGAGGTAATCTTATTTAGTGTTACAGAATTCTATAGCAGTCTTGTTTGAAATCCATTTTATATATAAGTTTATTTGTAAGTATATGTTTGTATTTTGAATCCTTGTGGTTCTGCAAAGGATATAAGGCAGCAAAACTTAAATACAAATTAAGTATTATATAAAATATAGAGCAATATTATCAGAATTAAAAATAAAGGCCACATAAGGGAAGAAAACGAAAATGAAAGCTGTTTGGATGATATTAGAGGACACATAAGTGAACATCAAATGTAACACAGAATTTTCTGGAAGCCAAAGTATAAAAGGAGATAAAGTAGGCTACATGACTCAGGATTTATAAAAGTGGAATCTCATTAATTCCTCAATGCTTTCAAGAAATATTTGAAGTCTTTCAAATAGGAACTCATATGTAGGACACTAAATCATCATTTCGTCAACACCTGCAGTTCATAGTAGATGCTCGGCATATTTGTAAGAAAAATTTGGATTGATATTCCAAATAACACTAAAACGAGAATTTTGGTAAAGTGCATTTAGGCAGTTTTTCCATTCACCATTTTTAGGCTCTTTCAGTTGATTTTCTAGTACCCTTGCTTCTCTCCCTCTTTCCCCACATTAGAAGTATCTATAAGCTCTATTTTCTCTCTCTCTGACATACCAGGTGGGATGTTACATGAAAGCCAGTTTCTGACAAAATCCAGCATATGACAGATTTATTGTCAAGTAGGTACAAAAACATTCAAATAATCAGTTCTTTAAAGTAAGTGAAATTCCATCTCTCTGCCCTTCAAGCACTGACCAGTACTTTGCACAAAATATTCTCTGGAAGGCAAGTGACAATAGTCTTGAGGAAAAATTTGCTAGTCATCTAGCTGTAATTAGGTGAATCCTTTATTACACCAGTGGCCCACAGACAAGAACAGGAGTCCTAAGACTAGGACACAGCTTTTAAGGATGTTAGGACCCTGGCTCCTCAGGTTCTCAAAATGGAAAAATGTGTTTCACAGAGCTCTTCTGTTCAAATGCAGATGGAGGTAGTGATATTGAAGTCATTGTGATGTGAAGTCATTGCACTTGGAATAACCTAAGTTATGAAATGACTGTGATCTTTCTTTCGTTTTTTGTTTGTTTGTTTGTTTGTTTTTGAGACAGTCTTTCTCTGTCCCCCAGGCTGGAGTGCAATGCTGCCGTCTCGGCTCACTGCAACCTCTGCCTCCCGGGTTCAAGTGATTCTCCTGCCTCAGCCTCCTGAGTAACTGGGACTACAGGGGCGTGCCACCAGACCCGGCTAATTTTTGTATTTTTTTGGTAGAGACAGGGTTTCACTATGTTGGCCAGGCTGGTTTCGAACTCCTGACCTCGTGATCCGCCCGTCTCAGCCTCCCAAAGTGCTGGGATTACAGCCGTGAGCCACAGCGCCTGGCCACGATCTTTCAAATGTTCTAACCATTCCTGGAGAGTAGATCTCTAATTATGATATTTCAAATGTTAACAATTCACTCTAGCAAGTAGAGTACAGTTAACTTATTCACTCATCTATGGCATGTTTTGTTTTATTGCACTTCACTTCATTGTATGTCACAGATACTGCATTTTTTACAAATTGAAGGTTTGTGACAACTTCGCCTCAAGCAGGTCTATGGGCACCACTTTTCGAACAGCATGTGCTCACTTCATGACTCCATGTCACATTTTGGGGATTCTTGCAATATTTCAAACTTTTTTTATTATTTCGTAGCTGTTATGAAGATCTGTGATCAGTGATCTTTGATGTTTCTACTGTAATTATTTTGGAGTGCTACGAGCCATGCAAGTGTAACAGGGTGAACTTAATTGATAAATGTTGTGTGTGTTCTGCTCCACCAAATAGCCATTCCCCCGTCTCTCTCCTTCTCCTCAAGCTTCCCTTTTCTCTGAGACACAACAATATTGAAATTAGGTCAATGTATAAACCTACAATGGGCTTTAAGTGTTCAAGTGAAACTAAGTGTTGCACATTTCTCACTTTAAATGGGAAGCTAGCATGATTAAACTTAGTGAGGAAGGCGTGTCAGAAGTCAAGATAGGCCAATGGCTAGGCCTCTTAAGCCAAACAGTTAGCCAAGCTGTGAATGCAAAGAAAATGTCCTCGAAGGAAATTGAAAGTGCTACTCCAGTGAACACACGAATGATAAGAAAGCAAACAGCTCATTGCTGATATGGAGAAAGTTTTAGTGTTTTGGAAAGATCAAACTGGCCACAATATTCCCTTAAACCAAAGCCCAATCCAGAGAAAAGTCCTAACTCTTTTCATTGAAAAGAGCTTTTTTTTTTTTTAAGTAATAAAGTATTTTTAATTAAGGCATGTATAATTCTTTGGTAGACATAATGCTAGCCCACACTTAATAGACTACCGTAAAGGGTAAACATAACTTTTACATGCACTAGGAAATCAAAAAATTTGCGTGACTCACTTTATTGTGGTGATCTGGAACCAAACCCACAATATCTCCAGGGTATTCCTGTATCATACAATCTATGATGAAGTATTTAAAATGAATTGCAGGTAACGTAACAGGAGTTATTGTAATTTACCCATAAGAAAACATTAAGTTTTACTGGGATGTCTACATCAAATCTTTCCCTCAAATGTCTACTAATAAATGCATCATTCTTCATTAATTACACAACATATTTAACGTATAATAATAAATGCAAACATTCTTCTTTTTAGTACTTCATTACGCATAGTATTTTGTGTTTCAAATTATTTCCCATACATCATTTAATTTAGCGACTGAAACACTGTAAATTGGAATATAATAGTGACCAGTGCCTTTGACATACAAAAGAAGACAGAAGGACTCACTCTGGTAAAGTGAAGTGTCCAGAGCCACACAGCAAATCTTGCTAGACCTGGCATGGTCTATTGAGACAGACCATGGTTTTCCAATGAGTAATCTTTCTTAGTGATCTTTTGTGAAGTTTTTTCAACTGTTTTTCCAGGAAAGACTACAAGAGGAAAGTACTGACATTCTTTTACATGTTTCACTTCGTCTCATTATTCAATAAAATGACTTTAAAACGTACTCTTTGGCTGGGTAGAATTTCTTTAATGCTTCCTGAAAAAACAATTCTTCAGGATGCAATTTAACTATAAATCGAACACCATTTTTATTTAGCAAAAAATGTGAAGCCTGTGCTTCACAAAACTCAAAACCTTCACCATATAATAAGCCTCATTTAAAATATGAGTGAGAAATCTTGTCCATTTTTGTTATCTGGGAGATAATTAGGTTGAAATTATCTCAGTTTATAATTTATTTCTTCTCTACCTTCAATGCTTTCTTTAAAACAGAATTAGCTCCTCCTAGGAAAATACTCTTGATTCATGAAAACACACTAAGTCGTATGGAACGAGTTTTTGTCTCATTTGTGCCAGTTATTTGCTAATTGACTGCCTCATTTTTATAACTGCATTAAACCTAGACTGAATCTGAAAAGAGGCAGTCATATGAATTAGAATGTTTTAGGGTTCATTGGGAGTACTAAATAGGGGCACAATATGTTAGGGTCTTGTATTTGTTTTCCTGGCAAGTCTTATTTCTTCAGATTCCAACTCAGCATCACCTCCTCTGAGCATCTATCTTTTAAATGTACCCTCTTACCCACCTTACTGGGTACACTCTTCTCTGCTTTTTGCTTATATCTGTAATAGCATTTTGTGCAGAGTTTACCTAATTCTTTGCTTCTCTTGTAAGACTAGTAGTCCATAGGGAGTAAGAACATGTTAGTCTGTAGCTCCACTCCAAGTGCAGTGCTAGATACAGAGTAGATTCTCAAAGAAGTTTGTTAAATGAATGAATGGATAACAAATGAATGAAATCCAATGGAATGTGTGAAATATTTACCCATCTATCTTGCAGGATTGTTGTGAAGCTCAAAACTGATAATGTGTGATAAGTTAAATTAAACCTTGTAAACCGAAGTGCCATGGACAGTTTCCCTTAACTTGCATAACTTCAGTAAAAGGCTGGGGATTTGAAATAAACTAAATTAAAACCCAACCATACTCAGTTTGTAAATGCTGACCTTGTGCAGACTAAATCTTACAGCCCTTGAGTGAAGTCGTCTACCCCAGCAATTCATTCTCCTTGGCATGGCCCTTGCTGAGGTTAATAGGAACTGTGGATATCTCAGACTGCCAAAACATAAGGAGATATGACAGGAAACCAAACGGGAAACTGCTGGCTGCCTTGGGCTCACTGAGATCTGTGTCTAACAAGGCAGACTTGTCGCTGGGCTCTTTGGAGGTGAAATGAAGCGATGGACTAATGCTGGGCACAGGAGGCGCCAGGTCCTGACAGGCTAAGGTGTGACCTGCTGAATCCTAACCATCCCAGACATCTTTGGAAGAACAGTGAGCTGGGCGATGGCCAGGGGCAGGCAAGGTTGCAGGGGAAGGAGGTGTATGCAGAGCCCACAGAGAGTAGAAAAAGAAAGGGCAAGTGAGATTACTGGTCATCTGGTGTCTTAGATCACACGCAAAACAAACGTCAAGCACAACAGCAAACACAACCTTTGAGCATTACTGTCTCCAAAGAGTATTTACCAAGTGCTGTCTGGCTTGATCTCCCAGACTTGGTTAAATATGCATTCTGTTAATGTTGTGTTTCTGACTTTCTTTCCTTTCCTTTTTTGTTATTGTTATTATTTCTATTTTTAAAAATGTAAGACTTTACTTGCTTTGACACTGAGGAAAGGAAGGTATAAGAGTGAGAAGAGAGGGGAAAATTCCACAAAGCATTTTTTAAAAAGCTTTTCCAATAGAAATATAAAATGTAATTAGGTATGTATAATTGTATTCTTAAATATAATTTATTATTAAGCATATTATTAAATATAATATATAGATGATTATATTATTAAATATATACATATAATTCTACAAGTTATTCTTCATTTTAAAATACTAATATTTAGAAGTGAACTAACAATTCATTTAACTCGTCATTTTTATAAGCTACCTTTCTTAGAAAAAAATATCAGTAGTAACATTAAAATACATTTTAGTTGATGACTGAAGGCATACAAATGCGTGAAAACATTTAAATATATTATTTTTTATATTAAGAATAATTGAAAAATGAGAATGTATAAACGAGGTGAACATTTTTATATACCTGTATTGTGGCAATTTCATCACTTTTTTTACAGTTCTTTTTTTATGTGAATATTGTTCCAAATGAATCCAAGATCTAGGGAAATACGAACGATATCTTGCTCATCCTCGAATTTTCAACATCCAGCAAAATTTGGAGGGAATAATAGGTTCTTAATTAAGGATATACAATAAATTGTAACATCATAGCAAAACTGAGTGGAAAGTGTAGAGAATTCCCATACACACTCTTTCTCCACAGAGGCACAACTGCCAGCTATTTGACCTCCCACACCAGAAGGGTGCATTGGTTACAATTGATGAACCTGCACTGACACATCATTATCACCCCAAGTCCATAGTTCACACTAGGGTTCGCTCTTGGTGTTGTGCATTCTGTGGGTTTGGGCAAATGTATAATGACATGGCTCCATCATTGCACTATCATACAGAACAGTTTCACTGCCCTAAAAATCCTCTGTGCTGTGACTATTCTTCTCTTCTCCTGCAAACCCTGGCAACCACTAATCATTCTACTGCAAAATTTAGCCTTTTCCAGACTTCCCCGTAGTTGGAGTCACACAATATGTAGCGTTTTCAGACTGATATTTTTCACTTAATGATATGCATTTAAGCTTTCTCTGTGTCTTTTTATGGCTTGATAACTCATTTCTTTTCAGCACTGAGTAATATTCCATTGTCCGAATGTACCACATGTACTTATTTACCTACCAAAGAACATCTTGGTTGCTTCCAGGTGTTGGCAATTATAAGTAAATCTGCTGTAAACATCCATATGCAGATTTTTGTGTGAACTTGTTTTCAATTCTTTTGGGTAAATACCAAGGAGTGTGATTACTGGATCATATGGTAAAAGTATGTTTTATAAGAAATTGCTAAACTATCTTCTAAAGTGTCGGTACCATGTCGCATTCCCACTAGCAATAAACAAGAGCCCTTCTTCTTCCACACCTTTGCCAGCATTTGGTATTATCAGTGTTTTGAATTTTGGACATTCTAATAGGTATGTCGTTGTATTTCATTGTTGTTTTAATTCTCAATTTCCTACTGACATAGAATGTTGAAGATTTTTTCCTCTGTTTATTACCATCTGTAAATTTTATTTGGTGAGTTTTCTGTTCAGGTCTTCTGTCCATATTTTAATCAATTTTTCTGTTGTCTTATTGTTGAGTTTTAAAAGTTTTTTGGTATATTTTGAATAATAATCCTTCATCAGATGTATCTTTTGCAAATATTTTCTTCAGTCTGTGGCTTGCCATCTCATTTTTAAAAACATTTTCTTTTGCAGACCAGAAGTTTTTAATTTTATTAAAGTTCAGCTTATTATTTATTTATTTCATGGGTCGTGCCTTTAAGGGTGTATCTAAAAAGTCAGTGTTATACCCAAGATCATCTAGGTTTTCTCCTATGTTACCTTCTAGGAGTTTTACAGTTTTGCCTTCTTACATTTAGATCTATGGTCCACATTGAGCTATTTTTTTGTGAAGGCTGTAAGGCATATACCTAGACTTATTTTTTGGCATGTGGACTTCCATTTGTCCCAGCACCATTTGTTGAAAAGACTATCTTTGCTTCCTTGTATTGCCTTTGTTCCTTTGTCAAGGATTAGTTGACTCTATGTATGTGGGTCTATTTCTGGGCTCTCTATTGTGTTCCATTAATGTATTTATCTATCTTTTTGCCAGTGCCATACTGTCTTGATTACTGAAGCTTTACTGTAGTCTTGAAGTCTAGTAGTGCAGGTCCTCCCATTTTGTTTCTCTTCTTCAACATAAAGTTGGCTCTTCTGGGTCTTCTGCCCCTCCATGTAAACATTAGAAACAGTTTGTCAAAGTCCACAAGATAACTTGCTGGAATTTTGTTTGTAATTTTATTCACTCTATAAATCAATTTGTGAGAATTTATATCTTGATAATATTCAGTCTTTCTAGCTATAAAAGTGAAATATCTCTTCATTTGTTTAGTTCTTTTTGTTATCTTTCATAAGTGTTCTGCAGTTTTCCTCATATAGATCTTGTACATAATTTGTTTACATTTAAAGTATTCCATTTTTTTTGGAGTGCTAATGTAAATGCTAACATGTTTTTAGTTTGAAATTCCACTTGTTCATTGCTAGTATATAAGAATGCAATTGACTTTTGCATATTAACCTCATATCCTGCAACCTTGCTATAATCACTAGTTCTAAATTTTTTTTTTTATTATTATAATGTCTTTTTCTGGTTTTGATACTGAGATAATGCTGGCCTCATTAAATGAGGTATGAAGCATTCTCTCTGCTTCTAGCTTCTGGAAGCGATGTAGAAAATTGATACAATTTCATCGTTAAATGTTTGACAGAATTCACTAGGGAACCAACTTAGGGTGTTGTGTTTTAGAAGGTTATTAATTATTGATTCAATTTCTTTATTACATATAGGCCTATTCATATTGTCTATTTATTCTTGTGTACATTTTGGCACATTGTGTCTTTCAAGAAATTGGGGTATAGAGCTGTTCATAATATTCCTTTATTTTCTTTAATGTTCATAGGTTCTACATTGATGTCCCATCTTTAATTTTAATTTTATATATTTACTTATTTGTTTGTTTTTTTGAGACAGTATCTCACTCTGTTACCCAGGCTGGAGTGCAGTGGCACAATCATGTCTCACTGCAGCCTCAACCTCCTGGGCTCAATCCTCCTGCCTCAGCCTCCTCAGTAGCTGGGACCACAGGCATAGACCACCATCCTTGATTATTTAAAAATATGTATTTGTAGAGATGGGGTCTTGCTGTGTTGCCCAGGCTAGTTTTGAACTCTTGGGCTCAAGTGATCCTCCCACCTCAGCCTCCCAAAATTCTGGGATTACAGGTATGAGTCCCATCTTTAATTTTTCATATAAGTAATGTCTGCCTTTTTTTTTTTTTTTTTTTTTTTAGCTAGCCTGGCAAGAACCAATTTTTGGTTTCGTTAATTTTCTCCATTGATTTCCTGTTTTCAATTTCATTAATTTTTTCTCTAATTTGTTTTTTTCTTCTTCTGCTACTTTGGGTTTAATTTGTTTTTCTAGTTTTCTAAGGTGAAACTTTAGATGATAAATTTTAGATCTTTCTTTTTTTCTAATATACGCATTCAATCTATGTATCTTTCTCTAAGCACTGCTTTCACGCTTTTCACACATTTTGATAAGTTGAATTTTCATTTTGTTTTAGTTCAAATATTGTTAAATTACTCGGGATTTATTTTTGGACACATGTTATTTTGAAATGTGTGGCTTAATCTTTAAGTATTTTGGAACTTTCTAGCTATTGTGTAGACATGTTTTCAGTTCATTTAGGTAAATATCAAGGAGTGTGATTTTTATTAAACTTGTTCAGATATGTTTTATGGTAAAAAATGTGGCCTATCATGGTGAATGTTCCATGTTAGCTTGAGAAGAATATGTATTCTGCTATTGTTAGATGTAGTCTTTAGATGTCAATTTTATTCAGTTGATTGATGGTGCTGTTAAATTCAATTATATCCTCACTGATTTTCTGCCTGCTAAATCTATCTGACTTATAGCTCTGACAGATGGGTGTTAAAGTCTCCAAATATATTAGTTGATTCATCTATTTCTCAATAAAGTTCTATTAGTTTTTGCCTCATATATTTTGACACTTGGCTGTTAGGTACCTACACATTAACAACTGTTAGGTGCTCTTGGAGGTTTGATTCCTTTACCATTATATAATGCCTCTCTTTACCCCTGATAACTTTTCTTGCTCTAAAATGTGATCTGTCTGAAAATAATGTAGCCACTCCCACTTTCTTTTGATTACTGTTAGCATGATATATTTTTCTCCATTATTATTTACTTCACTTTTAATCTATATTTGTTTTTACGTTTAGTTTTTTTGTAGATATTATATATTTAGGTCTTATTTTTTTTTATTCATTCAATCTCTGTTTTTTAACTGGTATATTTAGATCATTGACATTTAAAGTGATATAGTTGAATTAATATCTACCATATTTTTTACTGTATTCTGTTACCCTTGTTCTCTGTTTCTATTTTGGTCTTCCACACCTTTTCTACCTTTTGTGGTTTTAGTTAAATCTTTTATGTGATTTCGTTTCTCTCTTATCATATTAATTATACTTCTTTTTTTTAACCTTTTTAAGTGGTTGCCATAGAGTTTGCAATATACATTTACAACCAATCTATTTTCAAATAACACTGTACTGCTTCATGGGTAGTGCAAATATTTTATAATAATGAAATGTTCCTAATTCCTTACTCCTGTACCTTGTATAATTACCGTCATTCATTTTATTTATACATAAGAACATATATACACACATACATACATTTATATGCATATATAATCAAACATATTGCTGCCGTTATTATTTTCAGCAAACTGTTAACTATTTGATCAATTAATAATAGGAAACTTTTTTTACTTTCAATTATGCTCTGATGTTCTTCATTTTTTATGAATATCTGAGTTTTTGACCTATATTGTTTTCCTTCTCTTGGAAGAACTTCTCTTAAATTTCTTATAAGACAGGTCTACTGGTAACAAGTTTCCTCAATTTTTTTTTTGTATGAGAAGCTTTTTATTTCTCCTTCCTTTTTTTTTTTTTTTTTTTTTGTTGACAGAGTTTCATTCTTGTAGCCCAGGCTGGAGTGCAATGGTGTGATCTTGGCTCACTGCAACTTCTGCCTCCCGGTTTCAAGCGATTCTCCTGCCTCAGCCTCCTGAATAGCTGGGATTACAATCGCCCACCACCACGCCCATCTGATTTTTTTGTAGTTTTAGTAGAGACTGGGTTTCACCATGTTGGCCAGGCTAGTCTTGAACTCCTGACCTCAGGTGATCTGCCCACCTCAGCCTCCCAAAGTGCTGGGATTACAGGGGTGGGCCACCATGCCTGGCCTCTCCTTCACTTTTGAAGGATTATTTATTCACTCTTCAAGGGTATATATTAATTATATACCCTTCACTTTTGAAAGGTATATAATTCTAAGTTGGTGGATTTATTTTCTCTCAACACTTTGAATATTTTACTCCACTTTCTTCTTGCTTGCATGGTTCATTCAACCATGATTTGTTGAGGTCTGATTGTGGCAGGTAATCTAATAGAAGCCCTGTCTCTACACCCGGAAAGAAGGAATCCCTGCACTAGTAAGTCAAGGGGCAAGTTGTCCTTGGGACCAAGGAAAATATTTTTCCCTCCTAGAACACGATATGGGTAGCAGAAGCCTGAATTCCCTGTCCAAATAGCTCTGAGCCCCTTTCCAGTGCTTAAAGAGTTGACTTAGTCAAATGTAATTCTCTTTGTTCCTCTATAGGTACGGTGTTCTTTCCATCTGGCTTCTTTCAAGATTTTTCCCTTGCCTTTATTTTGTTGTTTGAATATGGTATATCTAGGTGTAGGGTTTTGGGAATTTATTCTGCTCGTTATTCCCTGAGTTTCCTAGATCTTTGGTTTGGTTTGGTGTCTGAGATTAATTTGGGGAAATTTTCAGTCATTATTGTTTCAAATATTTTTTCTTCTTTCAGTTTTTTTCCATTATGTATATGTTATAGCCTCTGAACTGTCCCACAGTTCTTCGATATTCTGTTCTGTATTTTTCAATCTTTCTTCTGTTTGCTTTTCAATTTGGAAGTTTCTATTGTTATATCCAGAAGCTCAGTGATTCTTTCTTCAGCTGTGTCCAATCTACTAATAAGCCCATCAAAGGAATTCATTTCTGTTTCATTGTTCTTGATCTAAGGCATAACTTTTTTATGCTTTCTTAGAATTTGCATCTTTCTGCTTACATTATCTATCTGTTTTTGAAGGTTGTTCATTGTTTCTTTTTTTTTTTTTTTTTTCCGAGACGGAGTCTGGTTCTGTCGCCCAGGCTGGGGTGCAGTGGCCCGATCTTGGCTCACTGCAAGCTCCGCCTCCCGGATTCACGCCATTCTCCTGCCTCAGCCTCCCGAGTAGCTGGGACTACAGGCGCCCGCCACCACACCCAGCTAATTTTTTGTATTTTTTGTAGAGATAGGGTTTCACCGTGTTAGCCAGGATGGTCTCGATCTCCTGACCTCGTGATCCGCCTGCCTCGGCCTCCCAAAGTACTGGGATTACAGGCGTGAGCCACTGCGCCCGGCCAGTTGTTCATTGTTTCTATTAAGTCTCTGCCATATTTTGAATGTTCCCTCCAAAACTCATGTTGAAACATAATCCCCAATGTGGCAGTATTGAAAGCTGGGACCTTTAAGAGGTGATTGGATCATGAGTGCATTAATCCACTCATGGATTAATGCATTAATGAGTTAACGGATTAATGGTTTATCCTGGGAGGGTAACTGTTGGCTTTATAAGAACAGGAAGAGAGACCTGTGCTAGCACGTTGGCATGCTTAGCCCCCTCGCCATAGGATGTTCTGAACTACCTCAGGGTGCTGCAATGTCCCCACTAAAAAGAATGCTCTCACCAGATGCAATCCCTGAGCAAATTGTTAACTATTCAATAATTTAAGAATAGGAAAGCTTTTTTTTTCTATAAGAAAGAAATTCCCTTTCTTTATAAATTACCCAATTTTAGATATTTTGTTATAAGCAAAATAATGTATACAAATTACATTCTGAAACTTATTGCAAGTCAAATTAAATCACTTTTGATAAAGGTCTAAAGGATCTAGCAAATTGTGTGTTTCAAAAGGAAAAACAAACGTTCTTCTTACTGCTTTATGTATTCTAAATATATGTTCTAAATACCACGTAAAGATAAAAGTCCGGCTGGGTGCGGTGGCTTATGCTTGTAATCCCAGCACTTTAGGAGGCCAAGGTGGGTGGATCACCTGAAGTCAGGAGTTCGAGACCAGCCTGACCAAATATGGTGAAACTCGTCTTTACTAAAATTACAAAAATTAGACAGGAGTGGTGGCATGCACCTGTAGTTCCAGCTACTCAGGAGGCTGAGGCAGGAGAATCGTTTGAACCTGGGAGGCGGAGGTTGGACTGAGCTGAGATGGCACCACTGCACTCCAGCCTGGGTGACAGAGCAAGATTCCATCTCAAAAATAGAATAAAATAAAATAATAATACAAAAAGACAAATGTTTATTATGGGCTTTAGAGAAAGTGCCTTATAACCTTCAGTTTATTATAGTATATTCATATAGTAAGTATCTTCTCTTATTTTCTAATTTTCATAGAGCTGAAAATATAATGTGATCAATTAAATATTCATTGCCAATAATAAACCCATTGGAAGATCTACCTGCTCAGACTTCTAGTTTCTGGTTCAGCATGCAAGGAGCTTAACCATGCTCATGTTTGCCTGTCTGAGTGTGTGTGTGGTGATATTCTATTGTTACATTCATTTGTTTACATTCTGTTAGTGAAGTTGAGCATCTTATTAATGTTGTTAGCCATCCATAATTCCTCTTCTGTGAAATGCACCACCTCCTCTTCTTTTCATTCCAGCATCAAAGCTACTTTTCTTTTCAAGGTCGGAGATCAACATAGCAGTAGCACGTTGTTACCACTTTATTGTAACAAGTAACAAGCTGGACAAACTTAAAAATCAATTCTTCCAAATCCATCTGAGAGGTGAGGTCATAGGAAAAACTGCTACTCCCAAATTTTAGAGACAGGCAAATATAGAGAATTACAACTTACAGTACCAGAAACCTCCATGGGAATCAATTCCAGGCTAGGAAAATCTAAGTTGTAATTAACAAATTGTTGGAGTCTCAATGCGAACAAGTCTGAGAGCTAAAAAATGCAGGGGTACTAAGTCATAGGGGGAGGCCCACACGCCATTGATTGTACGATTATATAAGCAATGCATAATCTTTGTAAGACTTCAAAGAATACACCAAATTATAGGGAAGGATGAAAAAAGTCCTTTGAAATCCTGCTACTCTTATATATACTGATTTGTAGTATTTTGGTTAAATTCATTTATGTATTTTTATGTAATATCACACTTATGTATAAAACAGCATAAATGGAAAAATATCTTACATACTGGGACACATATTTAATAAATGCAGTTGTTTTTTGTGAACTGACATATCTTCTCTCTGTACTCCATCCTACCCTCCCCACCAATTATGCAACCAAAAGTTAACTATCTTGTATATGTCTTTCTCCATTATTTTAGATTCATATACACATACATACAAATATGCATGGTACCTATGAAACACATTTTGCCACTTTGTTTTACATAAATGGAATATTGTATCTATTTCTCCGTACTTGCTTTTTTCCTTTGGTGTTTATCAAGAACATATTTCCAGGGAAATATATATAGATCTGGGTCATTCTTTTTTAATGACTAGGTAATAATGTATGAAATTACCACAATATATTAAATTATGCCTCATTGTGTAGACATTTACTTTGTTTCCAAAATTGTCAAATATCTCTTTGTCACTATATCCTTATGCATTGAAACTTTTATTTTTATGGTATAGAATACTAAGAGTGGGGTTACTGAATACGAGGCTATGTGGATTATTAATTTTAACACATAGCACCAGAATGCTTTTCTAAAAGGCTATAACTGTTTATACTTCCACCAGTGATAGATGAGAGTTTCCTTCCTCTCTTGTTATCATGCTCACGTTTGCCTGTCTGAGTGTGTGTGTGGTGATATTCTATTGTTACATTCATTTGTTTACATTCTGTTAGTGAAGTTGAGCATCTTATTAATGTTGTTAGCCATCCATAATTCCTTTTGTGTGAAATGCACCACTTTCTGTTCTTTTCAGTCCAGGATCAAAGCTACTTTTCTTTTCAAGGTCTGAGATCAACATAGCAATAGCATGGAAAATTACAGTGCTCTCCGTGTGGCAGCGTTTTGAGGAAAATACAAGCACTATACGTAAAATAGTGGTTTACTCACAAAACTCCAGGACCATTCTCTGAATTGATTTGAAGCTGGTTAACACATGTAAAATAACCATTTTCCTGGAGTGAAAACTAAGGAGTTAATCACCTTAAGCCCCTGACAAACACTAATTAATTTTCTGTGTCTGTATACTTGCCTATTCGGAACATTTCATATATAAAGGAAATCATACAACATGTTACTTTTTGTGTTTGGTTTCTTTCACATGATAATTTCAAGATTTGTCCATTTTTCAGCATGTATAAATTCTTCACTTTTTTGTTGCTGAATTATATTTCCTCGTATGGCTATACCACATTTGTTTATTTATCAGTTGATAGGCTTTTGGGTCAATCTAATCTGTGTTCAAATCCAAGTTTTAACGTTTATTTCCTTTATGAAGATGGGTATGTTAAAAGAAAAAAGTTTAAATTCAATTTTATCAGCCTCAATATAAAAGATTGAATATTATATATCCAATATACTGGAATACACACACACACACACACACACACACACACACACACACACTAGACCTCACAGGGTTTGTGAAGATTAAGTAAAACAATATATGTAAAATACAGTATCTGGCCCATGTAATAAGTACTCATATCAGTCAGGAAATCAGAAACCACACTAATTATAATAACAGAAAGAATTTAGTATGGAGAATAGCTAAAGCAGTGAAAAAGGAACATGAAGGGAACAGAGAAATTAACTGCAGGAAGTAGCTTTGCCAGTAGGGCTGAGGGAAACAGGAAGGTGTTGGGATGGGTTATCAGAGCCCAGATGCTGGGAGGGGGTCCCACAGAGCTGAGATCCAGACAGCTCAGGGGAAGATTCTGCTTGTCTTACTCTGTTGTCTTTTAAGATGTTGTTTTTGCTGCTGCTAGGGAAAAGGATCTGAGTAGGAAAATGCTGAAGGAACAGTAAGCAAATAAGGTGGAGTCTGCTTTCCTCCCTTCTGCCTTCCGTTGTCCCGCCAGTGCCTTCTACTAACAGAACCTAGAAAGACACAATCTGGCAAGGGAGAAAAGTAGATTGCAGAGTCTCCGCTGAGCATAGAATGAAGAATTTGGCACTGAGAAAAGCTAGTCTAATAAACTGGCATAGTCTACCCCTTTGCCCATTCTACATCTATACACCTTTCTATGAATTTTTGAATTTCCATAAAGCAAAAGCTATGCTATTGTCTAGAAAGATGAAGCAACTACCCATCCTTTGCCCTCTCATCTCTCTAAAAGAGAAAGCCATGAAATCCCAACCATAGTAACAATTTCCAGAAAGAGTCACAGTATCAATTTCCAACTGATGTTCATTGCTCCTCAAATTCTGTCACAGTCCCAACTGGAAACTGGTAATATAAAGTCTAAAGTGTAAAACACCATGATCCAATAAGCTATATGTAAAATAAGGAGAGAAAAAGAGAAAGAAAATAAATATAAATTAGCTAATATGCATTACTACGAATATACCTATAAGTAACAAGAAAGAAAGAAAGCTTATATCACTGCTCTTGTCCTCATTTCTGAAACTAATCACGAGAGCATGGTTAACATTTCTAACTTTCATCTTTTCATGTCTATTCCATGTCCCCCTTGTCCTCAGCTAACTAGATTTCTGTACTAGTGGGCTTATCTAAATTTTTGTTTCTGAAGGATGTGAGTCCTCAGTAATGGGCCTTTGTGTAGTTGCTTAGTTTTCTAATTGCAGTGGCATGATCTTGGCTCATTGCAGCCTCGACCTCCAGGGCTCAAGCAATCCTCCCACCTCAGCCTCGAGTAGTTGGGACTACAAGTGTGTGCCACTATGCCCAGCTAAGTTTTGTGTTTTTGTTGTTGTTGTTGTTTTGTTTTTGGTAGAAGCAGGGTTTTGCCATGTTGCTAAGGCTGGTCTTGAACTCCTGAGCTCAAGTGATTCACCCACCTTGGCCTCCCAAAGTGCTGGGATTACAGGTGTGAGTCACTGTGTCTGGCTGGACATAAAGTGTTAATAGGTGCTCAGAGAATCCAGTCATTGTGCTCTCTGCCTCCCTCACTGTTTGGAAGCTGCTCAGGTTCCCTTTGGTAATGAACATCAATTGCTCTTCTCCATACAACAACCTCCTTCAAGTGTTGGCTCAATGGCATGAGCCCAAGGTGTCCAGGCTACAGTTTTAACTTCCAGTTTAATGGAGTTTTTGGTGTCTATGTGCACATTCCTCCCTTGGGATCTAACCATCTGTAAACTAAGCTCAAGGTTTTCTTTCTCAGTTATAAGGAATTCCCTTGGATTGAGTGAGAGAAGACAATAAAGATGGAATAGGTCTCAAAGGACATGAAGGACAAATTGAGGCATTGAACCACCTTCTCATGTGCATCTCTTAAAAGCATGTCCACTTGATGACATGCTTTTAAGCTCAGTGGACCATACAACACCCAGTTTATGAGGGGCAGTTCAGATTGCACGTTATTTTGATGTTCCTTGGTCAAGCTTTCAGGCTCTACAAAGATCAAAAGCATTCCAGTAACTGTTTCTCAAAAAAAGAAACAAATATGTTGAAGACATAGATTTGCTCCCAAACCCTAGAGGTCTGCATTGTAATCCTCTTATCAGGGCTTGACAGAGACTCCATGTGGTGCCTCTGTATACCACAGATATTTAAGATCTTAGGAACTGCTGCTGATCTTCAAGGGGAAGTATAGTTCACACTACAGTCTGGACTTGCTGCAGAGCCTTTGCTTGCTCTGGTCTCCATTCAAATTTGGCAGTTTTAGATGTGACTCAATAAATGGAAATGGTAGCTGGGAATCAGATCTCTGAAAAAAGGATACTTGCCTGCTTCGTGCTAGTACTACCAATGGGGTATGGGAAGGCTTGCTCTGGGAGTGCTGAAGGAAGCCGGGGCACTGCTGGGACAAAACCTACAGAAACAACAAGCAAATAGGAAGACCATGTTCCTTCTCTTATTTCTGCCTTTAAATTTCCCTTAGCTCCTTCATTGGTAGACTTTAACAGAAAAGCAGCTAAGAGGGGGTAAGATTATTTGCAGAGTTGCAACCTCAGTATCAGAAAACTAAGCCAGAAGGGTAAGATAGGAGATGACATGGAGTAGCTTAACAATCAGGGCAGAATGAAACTGATCATCGACTTACTCTACTGCACAACATTTATAAAAGAATCTTAAACTGGCTTATTTTTCATATTACAGAAGTTGTGTGTATTTATTGTGGAAAATTTATAAAAAAGAATAAAACAAAAATTATTCATGATCACAGTATTTATAAATTTTGCTTCTACTTCCCTTGTTGTACATACACTGACACATTTGAAATGTTTTAAATGTTTTCAATAACTTGCATTAATAAATAATACTGTGCTAAATACTTTTGTTGAAAATTGTTTGCAGTTATTGTTATGCTAAATTGTGAAGAAATGCCCACTCTACCCTTATTATATTGTGTTTGAATCTTAGAGATATTTACTCTCTATATAAATTATTTTAAGAGAAGTATTGGCCACATTAAAAAAAAATCAATTTCTTGAATAGAAGTTTAGATGCAAACTTCCTCTTTCCCTCTCCCTTCCTGTCTCTTTCCCTCCCTTCTTTCTTGTCTTTCTCCTCCCTCCCTTCCTTTTTTCCTTTATTCCTTCCTTCTTTTATCATGTTATGGTGTGAATATGAAGACATTACTTGGATTATTGCACATTCCTTTCTGGAGCAGAAATTATAACTAAAAATGCATATGAGGAGAGAGTTTTTGGATGTGGGTAGTGATGAGAACAGCTGGGATGTAGACTGGAGGAAATGGCAAGGACATTCAACATAGATATAAATGGAATTGCTTAGCAGAAAAACTTGGAATTTCTTAGGCTGGAGCATAAATTTGAATCAAATATATATATACATACACATATATTCTTTCTTATAAATATAAAATGCTAAATCTTAAAACCATCTGTGCTCTTTCTGCAAGTTTGAAACTTGAATTTAGGTAAGTCAAATTGAAAAAGTCTAGGGATGCTGTTGTGTTGCCAAGCAACATTACTAATCTAAGATCTCATAATCAAGTGCCATGAAAAATTTGGACACAATAAATGTGTTCCCAGAGCAAGTGAGTCAGCATCAGCTATTTCAGGAAGAATTTGTAGGGAGCCCAAAAAGTCTCTCATGAGGATGAAATTATCTTCAGGCTATTTTGCCTTTCTTTTGCAATGCAAACTCTTAACCTCAACTCAGTGGTCCCCAAATCAGACACAGTGAAGGAGACAAAATGTATCCTAGTCCATCCTATGAAGGTCCACACATTGAAAGGAGAGGATCCCCTCCATATGCAGAGACTAGAAACCCATGCCCTTATTCAGAGGATGGAAGCCCGTGGCTAGAATCAACTAACTGGGAAGTGGGTGTCCCATCTGGATCACCATATCAGACTGAAGAGCAAGAAGAGGATGAGAAAGTATGCTTGTGCTCTTGTTCCTGGAAATGTTCCATTTAAATTCCAATATTTCTTTCCTTTCTTGTCCAAATATCAGTTCCACTTGTAGTTATTTTTTCTTTTATCTTGTTTTCCCTGCCCCAAAAGAACTGTCCTAAAATGAAATTTGTTAAAGATAGAAATTTGTCATTCTCATTCTCTTTAATGAGTCTGGCCAAAGTGGAACTTCTGAGAATTGTAAGGAAATGATTCAAAATTGCTAGTTGGGCCTCCTCCCCACCTATGAAGACATATGCTTATTTAAAAGCCAAAGAACTTTAAGCCTTGATTTCCTATGGAGTTAAGAAGGAGAATTGACGGAGACAACCCAGAAGAAAGCTCTTCTCCTCTCTGACAAGAATAAGAAGCCTAGAATGGATAATGATATTAACTTCTACAAATTGCTTTATATCTTAAAATTTTTTTTTGGAATGCATACACCTTTCCTGGCTGTTCTTGAATGAAGATGTCAGCATCTGTTAATCGTTGGCCTAGAAAGTTGTGGTTGGATTTAACCCAGTAGGGAAGGTCTGTTATCTACCAAAATAATTTAATTAAATATGGAAAATACTTTTGGGTTTTAGTTTTTGAGAAGGTAGGACCCTTTACTTTTTATTATTCTTCTCCCATTCAGACATACATAGTTATTCTCCATAAGGCTAAGTTATGTTACTTGGACTAGTTATTATAAATTTGTGTGTACATTTCTTATATATGATAGGGTAATATTATTAACCTGTTATTGTTAGTTATTATGTCAAATTATAGAAATGATATGATATTCCTGTATTCTTTTAGTGTGCCATTGTAGAACATTATTTGATGTAATTTTTTGAATTTTATAAAACTGTTTCAATACAGGTACTATGAATTTATTATTTATGTTACTGGGGTGCTGAAACTTATTTAATGCCAAACCAAATACTAAACTTGGAATTATATGGGTTATAGTTTTCAGGTTATCTAGGAGATGTTTGCTACTTCAAATTGCTAATCTTCTTAAATAGATAATTATTTATCTGAGTTTTTTTTGTAGCAGAATTTTGTAACACTGTGTAATGATTTAAAACATTATACCAGCTGATACTAGAAATTAAGGAAACATTAGAAACCCTCAAGAGAAAAAAGTTATTCTGCATTTGTAGCATTCAAAGATGTAAATGGTTAATTTCCTTCTAGTTTTTAACTATCTTTAACCCTTTTGATCATCACAAAATATCTTTCTTTTTCTCTAGTAACAATTTTTTATATTCTCCTATGTTATACTCTATGATTTTTCATATATTTCTATGTGAAAACTATACATAAAATATGTAAAATGCTATTGATCTGAAATACTACATGTATCCTATGTGTATATAAATACTATGTATAATACTACATATACAATATATATGTAGATAAGAAAATAATCTTTTCATTTAATTTTAAAGAGTAGTACTAGTTTCTTATGTGAGTCCAATGCTATATTAATAGATCTACTTGTGGTGATCCAGTAAGTCACAAACAATGAAATATGTATTTTGGTGGCTATAATGTATTTTTGCCCCATTATAAATGTGCTTGATTCAACAGTAGTGTGTAATTGTGGTTATTGTTTTTAAACACTTGCTTCTGTTTCTTTGGAAGACGTTTTTTGTTGTTGTTGTCTCTTAATATAGCTGTGGTCAGGAAGATGGGCAAAATTACAAGTTTTGTCTTGATGAGATTTGCACTTGCTCTTATTTTCTTTTTTTGAATTATGAAATTAATACTCTGTAGGAAATAAAAGAAATTTGTAGTGGTTTAAACAATAATACTTCTGAACAGGAAGCATAATGTTGTTTAGTAAAATAACTATATCTAATTTGAGATGTTTATTTTGGCAAATATGCTTTCAAAATATTAATGTTTCCAAATTTGTGGTCATTTTTAGTAATATCCTGCCTACATTGTATCTAGAGAAGAGTGGTTAAAGAACAATATTGAATAAGTGCAAAGCATTGCTGTGATTCTCAAAAATAATCTAAATTTGACCTTACTTAAATGATCGATGTTATCTAAAGATAGACCATAGTCTCTGAAACTTGTAAATGTTTGTAAATGTACTTCCTAATGCACCTAGTATGATTCACTAACACCTCAAATTTGTTTTTATGTGGCTTATCTAAAAGTATAAATCTGGGACTTAGATAGATAAGCATGTGGAGAAATCATGCCTAGAATAATATAAACCTGTAATGAAATATCTATCACTGGAGTCTTTAATCAGTCACAAGCACTCAGTGAGTAGTACAGCATAATGATTTAAAGCACTGACCTTGGACCAGATTGGCTAGCTTCAAATTCTGCTTTTGCCATTTACAAGCCGTGTAACCTCAGGAAAGTTATTGAATCTCTTTGTGCTTTAACTTATCATGTGTAAAATGGGAAAAATAATAGTACCTGCTCTTGTAAGAATTAAATGAGCTAATATATTTAAAGCAGTAAGTCTGGCATATAGTAAGTACCATGAAAATATAAGCTACTTTTCTGGTTACTATTAACTCAGCACCCTTCTATGCTCTATGAGGACTTTAAAAATGCCTGCTTTCAAGAAAGCTTAAAATATAATACAGGAGATAAGAATCATAAATAAGATACAATAATAATAAAAATGTATTAGTGTAGTATTAATCTTCTACTTTTAAGATGACGTTATTTCTGACATTTCTCATCTTCAATATGCTTATAGCCTTTATACCTTCTAATACCAACAAATCTACCAGCTCTGTGACTTTGGAAAAGTTACTTAACCACTCTGTGACTCAGTTATTGTGAGGATTAATGAGTTAATAAATGTGTAGGGCTTAAAGCAGTGCCTTGCATACAGTAAATTCTCCATGAGTATTAGCTATCATTATCATAATAATATTTTACATTTTACCTAAGGCTATAATCTTCACAGTTTCAACTTAGTGGTAACAAATCCTTACTGAGTGCCTAAAATGAGTGAGGCACTACTAGGAAAAGTATTCCGAAAGAAATTTAAAAAGTAGCTTCAATTAACAGTCATAATATTTATTAACTATCTTCTGTTACCCAATGTGTACTGTTGCAAGCTCTAATTATACCATGAAGAGTCAGAGCAAGAGTGAGTGAGAAAGAGAGAGAGAGAGAAGTTCTGATAAGAAGAAATTTATAGTAGAAAGGAACCAAAACTTTTTCTTTTCTTTTTTTTTTGAGACGGAATCTCATACTGTCACTCAGGCTGAAGTGCAGTGGCACGATCTCCGCTCACTGCAACCTCCACCTCCCAGGTTCAAGCAATTCTCCTGCCTCGGTCTTCCTAGTAGCTGGAATTACGTGCCCACCACCACGCCCGGCTAAGTTTTTGTATTTTCAGTAGAGACGGGGTTTCGCTATGTTGGCCAGGCTGGTCTTGAACTCCTGACCTCGTGATCCGCCTGCCTTGACCTCCCAAAGTGCTGGGGTTATAGGCATGAGCCACCTCGTCCAGCCAGAACCAAGAAATTATTAAATGAATAACCAATGAGGTAACTTCAGATACTTATTATAATATGAGAAAACATAAAAGGAATAAATGATGGAGAGTCATGGCATAGAATGTCCCAGCTAGGTTAGAGAAGTCCTTTTTGGAAATATGACCTAAAGACAAAAAAATAAAAAGCTTCAAACCATAAAGAAAAGAAAGAAAATGAAAATCTTCCAAAATACCAGAACTGCCAAAAATGAGCAAAAGAAATGTATTATATATATGTTTATGGTCAATATAATATAAAATGGTAGAACCCAGTTAAAATATATGTTATAACAATATGTAAATGGACTTGTTTTTAACTTACTAAAGGGAAATATTTAGATTGGTTCACAAAACAGAAACAAAACTCCACATTGTAATGTGAAGTATGGCTTTAAAAAAGTAATTCAGAACATTTAAAATGAAAGGATGGACAATATATTTCCAGGAAAATATAGCAAAAAGTCACATTGTTGATAACACTACTAGATTGATAACATTGCAAAGTATAATTCCACCTAAAAATAATTTAACAAGATTAAGAAGAAAACACTATAATGCTTAAGAAGTCTACAATTTATAATAAAGATAAGATAGGTACCTCAATAATAACAAATATATCTGATTTTTAAGTATTTATGAAAACATTCACCCAAATTGGTCTTCTATTAGATCACATAAAATACCTCATTACATTCCAAAGAATAGACAATGCAAATAACATTCCTTGAACACAGTTCAACTAATCAGAAAGGATCAATTAATTTCCACTTAGAAATAAGCATTTCTATCAAATAATTATTGAGTCAAAAGGGAAGTACAAACACAATTTCAGCATTGCTAAAAACAATAATAATTAAGACATTATATGCCAGAATTTATAAGATGCAGCAAAAACAATGCTCACAGAAAAATTTCACCAACCTTAATGAAAAGAAAATACTAGTGGTATTTAAATAGTTTCAGAGCACAGAAAAGAAATAAAAATGTCCAAATTTGTTTTATGAAAAAAGATTAATGATGATTTTTAAAATTAATAGTTAAAAAAATAAATTATAGGATAATAACACATTAATATAGATGTCAATATCTTAAATAAAATATTAGCTAATAGAATCTTACACAATTAATACATCCCAATCAGATTTGGTTTACTCTTGGAATGCAAAAGTGCTTCATTATTGGGATAAATATTAATAAATATAAGAAGATAAATTATATAATCATCTCTAAAGGCATTTGACAAAATTAAACATCCATATAGATACCCTCTATTATATATATGCACATATTTATGTAATATACTTTATACCAAAAGTCAGCATAATACTGCTCATATTATTTTATAGCACTCAAATGATTAACTTATAATCCATCTAGCCTTTAGCTGTAGCTTCTTGTTTACAATATGTTAATAGAGGTAGGAGGAAGAGAAATTCTAGGCAGACAGGCGTGGCTGTCCAGTGAAACCCTAGCTTTAAACCAAAAAAAAAAAAAAAAAAACACAAAAAACTGGCCAAAAGTTAGAACTTCTATTCCTATTTGCTCGCGCTCTCCTGATTGATTTTTTCTGAATAATGTCCTTTTACCAACTGAATGTTGCCTTTTCCAAAACTACCTACGGCCCACCCCACCCCCATCCTGTGCCTATAAAGAGCCCAGACTCAGTAAATAAAGGGGGAGATGGCTGGACTTCAAGGAGACAACTGGAATTTGGGGAAGAGATGGCCAAACTTCCGGGAAGAGACAGTGGACTATGGAAGAGATGACCTGACTTCAGGGGAAGACGACCTGTCCATCCTGTCCCCTCTCCAGCTCTCCTCTCTGCAAAGAGCCATTTTCATTGCCTAATAAAACTTATTTGTTTGCCTATTGCCTCTGGATGCTTTTTTATTATGATAGCTGTGTTGAACAGTTGCAACAGAGACCATAAAGCTCACCACAACCTAATATATTTATCGTTTTTAGAGAAAGTTTGTTGATCCCTGTTACAGGCTGTGCTAGGAGTTTTGTCTTTGTGAAAAAGTGATAGAATGCCATCATTTGTGTGGAAATGATGCCTCTTACTATAATGTGGTGAATTCATTGAACAGTTAGTAGATTGATTATGAAGCAATGAGGCAGTAGTTCAGACGAGAGATGAAGACGTATTAGGTGGTATCTCACTGTGGTTTTGATTTGCATTGCACTAATGATTAGTGATGTTGAGCATTTTCATATGTTTATTGGCCACTTGTGTATCTTCTTTGAAGAAATGTCTTCAGTTTCTCTGCTCATTTTTTAAGTGGGTTTTTTTTTTTATGTTGAGGTGTAGGAGTACTTTATGTATTTTTGATATTTACCCCTTGTCAGATATATGATTTGCAAATATTTTCTCCCATTCTGTAGGTTACTTTTTCACTCTGTTGACAGTGCCCTTTGATGCACAGAAGTTATTAAGAATAACATAGTACAAATTTATCAATTTTTTCTTCTGTACCCTGAAATTTTCATGTCATACACAAGAAATCATTACCAAATCCAATCTCATAAAGTTTTCCACTATGCTTCCTTTTAAGAATTTTATGTTTTTAACTCTCCCATTTAGGTCCTTTGATCCATTTTGAATTTTGACATATGATATAATGTAAGGATCAAAGTTCATTCTTTTGCATGTGAATATTCCAACACCATTTGCTGAAAAGACTGTCTTTCCTCATTGAATCGTCCTGGCATGCTGGTCTAAAATCATTTGACTATATATTCAACAGTTTATTCCTGGACTCTCTATTTGATTCCATTGGCTTATATATCTGTCTTATGCTAAATAGTACCATACTGCTTTGATTACCATAGCTTTGTAATAAGTTGTAAAAGCAGGAAGTGTGAGATCTCCAACTTTTTTCTTTTCAATATTACTTTGTCTATTTAGGTCCCTTCAATCTCAAATGAATTTCAGGATGGATTTTCCTATTTATGCAAATAATATCATTGGGATTTTGATAGAGATTATGCTAAACCTGTGGATGACTTTTGGTAGTATTGACGTCTTAAATATCAAATATTCCAATCCATGAACACGAGCGGTCTTTCCATTTATTTGTGTCCTTTTTAACTTCTTTTCAGCAACATTTTGTGGCTTTCAGCATACAAGTCAAGTCTTTCACCTCACTGTTACGTTTTGTCCTAAGTATTTCTCTTTTTTTTTTTTTGATGCCATTATAAACGGAATTTTTAAAATTTCCTTTTCAGGTTGTTCTTTGTTAGTGTATAGAAACACAACTAATTTTTGCATGTTGATTTTGTATCCTGCCACTGAGCTGATTTCATTCATTAGTTCTAACAGTTTTTTTTGGTGGAACCTTTAGGGTTTTCTACATGCAAAATCATATCAGTGAACAGAAATAACTTTACTTTTTCCTTTCCAATTGGTTGCCTTTGATTTCTTTTTCTTGCCTAATTGCTCTGGCTAGGCCTTCCAGCAATATGTTAAACAGAAGTGGCAAAGTGGGCATTCTTGTCTTCTTTCTGATCTTGGAGGAAAAATCTTCAGTCTTCAACCAGTAAGTATAACATTGGCTATAGGCTTTTTATACATGAACTTTATTATGTTGAGGTAGTTTGCTTTTATTCCTAGTTTATTGCTTAGTTTTTTATTTTTAATAAAATCATGTTGAATCTTGTCAAGGGCATTTTCTATAGCAATTGAGATGATCAGTAAATTTTTGTCTGTCATTCCATTCATGTGGTAGATTGCATTGTTTTATTTTTGTATATTGAAATATTGTTCCATTCCAGGGATAAATTCTAATTGGTCATGGTACATCTCTTAGTCTATTTGTGTTGCTATAAAGGGATATTTAAGGCTAGGTAATTTATAAAGAAAATTTGGCTCAGGGTTTGGTAGGCTGTGTAAGAAGCATAGTGCCAGCATCTGTTTCTGATGAGGGGTTCAGGCTGCTTTCACTCATAGAAAAAGGTGAAGGGAAGCCAGCATGTGCAGAGCTCACATGGCCAGAAAGGAGGCGAGAGAGAGGAGAAAGAGGTATCAGGCTCTTTCTTCTTAGCAACCAGCTCTTGTGGGAACTAGCAGAGCAAGAATTCACTCATTATCATAAAGATGGCATTAAGCCATTCATGAAGAATCCACCCCCATGACCCAAAGACCTCCCAACTAGGATTCACCTCCAACATTGGGGCTTAAATTTCAACCTGAGATTTGGAGGGGACAAACAAACCAAATGATTGCAGTGCACAATCCTTTACCTACACCATTAAATTCAGTTTGCTAATATTATGTTGAGAACTTCTGCACCAATGTTCATCAGGGATATTGATCTGTAGTTTCTTATAGTGTCTTTGTGTGGCTTTGTTATCTGGATAATGCTAGCCTCGTATAATGACTTTGGAAGTGTTCCCTCCTCTTCAGTTTCTGGAAACGTTTGAAGAGAACTGGTGTTAAGTCTTCTTTAAATATATGGTAGAATGCACCAGTGAAGACATCTAGTGCTGGGTTTTTCTTTGTGGGGAGAATTCTGATTATTGATTCAATCTCCTTACCAGTCATAGGTCTGTTCAAATCTTCTTTTTCTTCATGATTCAGGCTTAATAGCTTGTACGTTTCTAGGAATTTATTTATTTAATCTAGATTATCTAATATTTTGGCATACAAACCATTCGTATCCTTTTGTAATTCTTTTAACCTCCAATTTGTAGTCTTTGTTCAATTTATGAGTCCTTAATTGTCCAGTTTCATGTTGTGTATCATGGCTGGGCCAATGACTCTTTCCCTGCATGGCCCCATGGGATTCACCCCAGCCAGGGAGTCACACCCACACTCCTAAGAGCCAGACCACCATTTGAGCTACTATGGCCACTGTCATGAAGGTGTTTTAGAATAAGGTGTTGTGGTAGTGATGGAGAAAAGTGGCTGGCTTGAGGTTTGTTTAAGAGGAAAAATAAAAGATTTAGTGATGAATTGGATATGTGAAATGAAGGAGAAAAGAGGCCAGAGAAGGCTTGTGATTTCTGGCTCATGCAACCAGAAAGAAAGCAATATCATCCACTGAGTTAGGGGATGCTTGAAGGAGGACCAGTGTATTGCTTATTGATTTTCACTCTGGGGAGGAGATTATGAGTTAAATTTGGATGTACCAATTTTGAAGTTACTTTTAAATATCCAAGAGAAGATATATATTAGAAAGTTGGATATACAATTCTGGCATTTAAAGAAGAATTCTAATTACATATACATCTTCTCCTGCTGGTTATTAAAAAATTTAGAACCAACCCTAAGAGATAAATAAAGATGAAAGTCCAGGATCAGAATTACTCTGAAAATATTAGGTATGAAGGCTTCTTCTCATTGGGATTCAATCTCCCCCAACATAAGGCAGAGAAACTAGAGAAAGGCAGGAGTGCTCTACAGGTAGTTATCAAATGGACACAGAAGAGCTGGAGGAGGAAAACATATTCCACTGATGATGGACCACTTCAAGAGAAAAAGAAATAGACAAGATTCAGGGCTATTCATGAACAAGAACTTCAACACCAATTATCTCCCCCAATAGAGGAAGCTATCACCAGTGAGTGCCAGATTCTCACTGAATTTACCAAACAGGCAAGCTATTTCTCTATCCAAGGGAGAAATGGCAAGGCAGAGGGAGGAACCAGAAGTGTTTTTTCTGATACTTTTCCGTGTTAGGGAATGGAGACCGAAATACCATTTCCTTTATGGCAATGTGAGGCACTGTGGTAGGGGAAATTGAGTGGCTAAAGTTTTCCCTTTAATAAAATAAACCAAAATCATATAAAGAACAAAGAATACGTATTTGAATTCAAAATTATTTTGTTATATTCTAATTTTAGAAAGGAGAAACTATGGAGTTCAGTTTATATAAAAGAAAATAATTAATATAATTACATTTTTAATAAGCAAAGATGATGGTATATTAGTGTACATAAAAAATATTATAAGAAATCTATAGATGGCTGCCTAGAAGTAGCATTCCAGGGCTTGGCCATTGTCATGAGCCAAGTGTTTGTGGAAAGAGAAAACCTTCACAGCCTGAACTTAACCAACAATAATAAAGCCTAAATACCTTTATCTCTTGAAAATATTCACTGTGGTGAATAGCAGGTATAATGTAATTGATCTACTAGGAAATATCTTATAAGACTTTTTTAAGTATGGCTGCAAAACAGTTCCACTCTTACTTAGCTATTATTCCATTACAGAGCTACTATAGAGCTAAATTTTGAGCTCTTACTACTGTGCTGGTTAATCACTGATTGACTATATTTTCAGTGGGAAAATAATAGATATCTTGTCATACAGTTAAATAGCCTTTTATATAAGTAATATCTTTTGTTAGTAATGTTAATGGGGAATTTTCTTTTATAATTTTAATTTCTGCCTTCTAGTTGTTTATAAACTCAAAATGTAGGCATATTTGTTGTTAAAACTCAAACATTATAAAGGTAGACACAGCATCAGAATACTGTGTAGTATTCAGAACTTAGTACCAGCCACTTCTCTCCATCTCCACCAACACCTTATTTTAAAACATCTTCATGACAGTGGCCGTATAGTAGCTCAGACAGTGGTCTAGCTTCTGGGAGTGTTGGTGTGACCCACTGGCTGGAGTGAATCCCATGGGGCCAGTTTTTGCACCATCTAGAAGGCATTTCACCTTCTCCCTCTCTCTCTCCAGAGTATCATAATTCACAATTCCCACTGTATAGCTTTACAGAACTTTATTCATGCATTTACACATTTATATAGCTTTTTTAACATAAGGAAAATCATACTACATAGTACTAATATTTTCATTATTTCCCTTGCTACTATTTTTATTTAACTTGCTTTTTTCACCCCACCTAAGCCTCCAAATTGGCACATATAGAACTGCTTGGTTAACTGTAAAAACTGCAAGGTAATATTTAGTACTGTGTGAACACAAGATGTTTTGTAGTATTCAGAACCCAAACAACACTTTTATAATAATCCTTAGCATAATATTGGCAGACCTTTGGAAATAACTATTTTAGCTGTATATTGAAACTACAGGCCTGTTTCTATAATGAATATCACAAGAGAGACAGTGGAACTTAATAGAAAGACCATTGGAACAGAATAAGCCCTTGAACTAACTTAGTTATTTGACCTTCTGGGACTTACCGTCCTTATTTGTAAACTAGAAGACGTTGGTCCAGATTTTTTCTAATAGTCCTGCTAGCTCTAGAATGGTATATATATACAGTATTGGAATTCCTAGTTTTCATTAAGAGCATTTCCTATTTGGCAAGTGTTAAATACCTACCTTCACTCAACACTATGGGCAAACTGAGTAACAAAAATATATGTTATCTGTTGTGATGTCAGATATTTATTGGGAAGTTATTTTTTCTGGTATCTTCTTCAATGATTGCTTCCAATAATAATTATTTCCCAAAAAGTACTGGCGCCATTTTAGATACTGAGTTCAATTTAAAATAAAGAAATTAAGAACCGGAGTAGAAATTCAGGTATAAGTGGTTAGAGGGATAAAATCAAGTGAACTAAAATAAAAATTTATGTTTAAAGTGAAGAGTGAATGTCCCTTTAGTTGTGATAAATATATGTAGGAGAAAAAAACACAAATAAAAGATGTATGGAAATATGGAGAATAAAATGTTTGGGTAGCAATTGCTGGGGAATGAAACTATGGCGTCATTCCGCTTCCTGGAAAAGAACTGCTGCTCCCCCTTGCGGCAAGTGTGAAAAGCTGGCATCCTGTTAGAAAAGTGTTTCGTTCTAACGCAAAGTGATACAAGATCTGTTTGAGTTATAGTGACACGCTGCTTTGAAGGGGGAAATAAATGGCATATGTAGGCAACTCAAGTAATGATTCTATCCCAGATATAGGCTTAATGCCACCAAAAGAAAAGGACAGAGGATGTTAGGTTGTGGCTAGAGAGACCACAAAGGCTGACTGTGGTCAACACATGTAACTGATTGGTCAACACATACTTAACAAATATGTGTTAAGTTAATGTCAACAATTTTGTAAGTTTGAGAAGAGTCAGTACTGAGAATAGCACAAGGTAATATTAAGCAGTCATTTTTCAAAAGTGTGCCACTCAGCTGGAAAGATAAAATATGAAATAGTCACAAGGAGACAGTTAATTACAAGTAGATTCTGTACCATACTGAATGGCTTAGAACAGAGAGATTATTATGGTTAGAGAAGAATCGCCAGAGGAGAGAGGCTTTTAACAAATCATGTAGAAAAGCATAATAAGCAGGAAAATAGTCAATATTGTTAGAGTTTTGTCTGTATAGACTAAAAGCAAGAAAGAGTACCTAGGGCCAGATTAAACAACCTTGCACTAAGTGCTTTGGATTTTATCCCATTTATTTTATAGATGAATGATTGTATAGATGAATGATTGTATAGATGAATAGAGAAGTGGCATATGGTCAAATGTTTCAGAAAGTTTAATCTGGGAAAATTAATGCAATAAATTTCTCTTAAGTGCATGTAAATTTAAATGTTTAAAAGAGGTGTGATTATTAAAAAGTAAAGTTGTACCTCTCTAGTCCATCATTCCCTATTCCCTTACTCTGCTTTTTTTCGTATAATTTATTACTACCTGACATTATATTATTATACATGTGTTTTTCTGTTTCCTTGTATCACTAACTGGCTGTAAGTTTCATGAGGGTAGGGGCTCTGTTGCTTGTGTTTACTGTTGTATCCCTAACTTCTAAGATAGGATATTTGATAAATAAATGGTGGACATTTGATAAATATTTGTTAATATTATAAATAAATCTATATTGAAAAACAAGAGGCTTGCGGCAGGAAGAACAATTGTCTGTTTATCAAGATGATAAAATTGCTCTTGGAGAGAGGAAGGAAATGAGGATAAAAAAGAGACATTCAATATTTTGAAGGATGAAGAAACTAGACTTGATAACTCACTGAATGTGGCTGATGAGGAAGAAAGAAGAATCTCAAATTGCTGAGGCATCAAGATTATATGCATGGGAGGATGGTGACAGTGGTGAAAAACATTGGGGCAGGCTGGCATGGTGGCTTGCGCCTGTAATCCTAGCAATTTGGGAGGCCGAGGCAGGAGGATCATTTTAAGTCAGGAGTTCAAAACCAGCCTGGTCAACATGGGGAAATGTTGTCTGTACTAAAAATACAAAAAAAAAAAAAAAAAAAAAAATTAGCCGGGCATGGTGGCTGGCTCCTGGAATCCCAGCTACTCGGGAGGCTGAGACAGGAGAATTGCTTGAACCTGGGAGGCAGAGGTTGCAGTGAGCTGAGATCGCACCACTACATTCTAGCCTAGGCCACAGAGTGGGACTCCGCCTCAAAATAAAATTTTATATATATATGGGCAGTCAGTTGGGAAGCATATTTTGGTGAGATAACAGATTAAACTCTTGACTCAGAGAGTCTGAGTTGAGGGACAGTTAGAGATATCTGATTAGAGTCCGGGAGACAGGGCAGAGTTGGAGATTTTGCTTTATGGTAGGGATGATAGTTAAAGTCGTGAGTTTAGATAAGAGTTCTGTGGGACAAACTCTAGGTGCAGCGAGAAAGAAGACAGAAAAATAAACCCTATGCCTATTTAAGCCATCTTGAAAATTGTCCTGAAAACCAAATTCTGGCCCATTCATAATTTATACATTCATCCCACACACATATATCTTGAGTTCTGAATAATAAAAATGATATGAGGATTATGAGGAACTCACAACTTAGTAGTGGAGGCAAACAAAAAGGGAAGATTCACACACACGTTTTTTCTAAATAAGTCAGCCACCCTATCTCCAGCCAACTGTGGACCTACTGTCAGACCTTAGAATCTTTCAAAACAAGCCGAATTTTATGAGACGATTTCTAATACCAAAATATAGGATATTAATTAAAATGTGTGGGCCAAACAAAACATGCTTGTTAGCCAGATTTAATGTGCAGCCCGTCCTAACATATTTGCAATCAGGAAGACAGTCTTTTCTCTACCTTACCTCTTAAATTAGACAATCTAAGGGGAGAATGCTTTTAGTCCCGTGAGAACCAGATTAAACATTTAACAATTTAGTAGCAAGGGACATTTTAGGAAAGTCTGGTATATTGGTAGGTAGGATCATTCTTATTAGTACGTCTTTATTCATTTATTTATTTAACAAATAACTATACAGCCTATACTGCCTGGTAGGAACTCAGTATATAATGGTGATCAAATTAGAAACATCAATGTTTTGTTCAGGGAAATTTCATCAGATAGGAAAAGATTTAGGGTCATTACCAATGGAAGGAAGAACTCTAATAGCTGAAATAAATAACTACTATGTTGGCTGAAACTGCTTTAATATTAATGAGAAAGTTGGGCATAGGGAAGACCATTCCTAGTGAAGCATTTATCTATCTGTGTGTATTGCCTGGGGTGGGAGGATGGTGAAAATGGCCCTAAAAATACATAATATGGATAGAAAAAAGAGACAATGAATGAATAATAAAAGATATCACATTTGTTTCTTGTAGGAAATAGCTGCAAAGAATCAGTTTGAAGTGAAAACTTATTAAACCAGTGGCTTTCAATTTCTCTGGATTATGTCATAGTAAAAAAAAATTATTTTCCCTTTCCATAGTGAACCCAAGAGGAGACACACACTTAGGTGTATACACACACACTAAAACCAAATTTTACATTAATATTTACATTTGCTACATATGACACCTTGAGATATTTTCCATTGTTTTATTTTGCTTTTTAAAGGCACTTATCATGACGTTATAATGAGTCAAACCCTCCTCTGAAAACAGTGGACTAAATAAAACGGACACATGTCACTGTATATCAGTCCTTACTTCTTCTCAATGGGCACCATGGATTTTCCAGGATGAGGTCCAGAAAGCGTACAGTAGGATCTGAGATACGGTATGATTCTTATACTATTAAGTTATAGTCAGAATTGGATAATTTCCTTATTTATTCTTTTTGATGCAATACCACTTTATATCAAGATGCTGTGCTTATTTTCAGGAACTTCTTACTTTTACCAGTCAAGTCAATCATAATATTTTAAGAATATACAAACTGAAATTTTATGATGGAGGATATCCAGTATAAATTTATGTTTCTATTTGTAGAACATGTTTGCATTTAAAGATATGCATGGCTGGGTGTGGTGGCTCATGGCCGTAATCCCAGCACTTTGGGGAGGCTGAGGCAGGAGTATCACTTGAAGCCAGGAATTTGAGACTCAGCCTGGGTAACAAAGTGAGATTCCATCTCTACAAAAAATAAAAATAATAAAAAAAAAAAGCTGGATGTAGTGGTGCACACCTGTAGTCCTAGCTACTCAGAAGGCTGAGTTGGTAAGATTGCATGAGCCCAGGAGTTCAAAGCTGCAGTGAGCTATGATCGCACCACTGCACTCCAGCCTGTGTGACAAAATGAAATCCTGTCTCAAGTAAAGAAAAAAAAAGAAAAAGGATACTCGTGACCAAAACATCAACAATAATTTACAGTATTAAGTGATTATTGCTTTAAGTTTCAATTTGAATGGTAAAGGTGACATTAGAAAAAGTAGCCCAAGGCATATAGAATTTGAAAATACACAGGTCTCTCTTTAGGGCTCTTATGATTAATGTTGGCTCATGCTACTATTTTTTAAATCTACTTAGCTAACCTGTTCAATTTTGAAATAATTAGGAAAGCAGGGTATTATATAGAAATCGCCACCTATGCACAAAGCTTTCAGGAGTTGAATTTCCGGAATTTGATTCGGTTTATATTATGTTCTTTAGAAAATGTAAATTGAAATACTATAGAGTAAAACTGATATTTTCATATTATGTAACAAATCTTTAAGACAGAAACCAAGACAGAAGCCAAATAAGCACGTGAGGGACCATATAATTGGTGTCACAAGACATACAAAATAGATTTAGATAAAGTTTTCCATCAGTCCAAATTTTTGAATTGCATTTCCCACATAATAGATAATAAACGTGGATTCCATAACGGGTTTATACTATGATGTCATTTGATTTCCCTGCTCTTACATTCTATCATGTGGCAGAGGCTAGAGCAAACCTTCAGTGATATTTACAGAAACCATTAACTTTGTTAAAGATACCTTAGGAGAAATTAGTAATTGTTTGTGATGTTATGAGTGAAGGTTGAGAACGTAGTCTTGGGATTCCTGCTGAAATTCAAATCCTGGCCCCAACTTTAATTGGCTGTGTAACTGTGTAGAGCTACCTACTTCCATTGGATTTTCCTGACAAAAATGCACAACTTGAACCTAGTCATGAAGAAACAACAGACAAAGCCATATTTGATGGCAGCCTAACAAAGAATTAGCCTGTACTCTTCTGAAGTGTGAAAGTTATGAGAGACAAAGGCTAACTTGCAAAACTATTCTAGATTGAAGGAGTTTATAGAAACACGACGACTAAATGCAAAATGCTTCTGCTATAAAGAACATTATCAGGCAAATTAAAGAAAACAATATTATTTTATCAATGTTAATTTTCTGATTTTAATAATTATACTATGGTTATATAAGAATTTGTTCATTTTTTGGAAGTATACTCTGAAATAGAGGTAACAGGGTGGCATGTCTGCTACTTACCTGTAAAAATTCAGAGAAAGAAAATGATAAAGCTAAGGTGAAATGAAATGTTACCATTTGGGGAAATCGTTTGACGAATATATTCTTGCAAATATACCATTGGACCACAGTCAACTGTTCTTTAAAAAATGGCCTACTCGGGAGGCTGAGGCAGAAGAATTGCTTGAACCCGGGAGGCAGAGGTTGCAGTGAGCCGAGATTGCGCCACTGCACTCCAGCCTGGGAGACAGAGTGAGACTCTATCTCAAAAAAAAAAAAAAGGCATAATTATACTGAACATAAAAAGCTCTAACTAAGGTTTAAATGAGATAATGTATGCAATGCTGAGAATTCTAAATTTTGTGAAAAGGTGCACTGAAGGGCTTATTGGTGGTGGGGGTGGGGAAACACGGAAGAGGCAGGCCGCTAAAAACATGTTCTTCTTTGTAAGCAGAGTATTAACATAAAAAATCTAAAATTCCAATAAAAATTTCAATAAAAATTTCAACACAGTTAAACCTCCAGTGGCAGTTTCACCCTTTGCAGCCTTTTACCGTGGGCTCATAGTTTCTCCTCCAAATGTAACTCAAAGAGGTCCTTCATTTTTAATGGGACAGTTTCTTCAAAATAAAAAAATAGACTTCTTAATCACCACTTTAAAATTTTTAAACCACAAGAGTAACTGTTTTTGGAGAGTCTTCATGTGCACTCTTAGTTTCACCAAATAGCTAACTAGGTGGACAGCAGGCTATTGGAGGATTTTCAGGATTTAAGCTTTCCCCCCCTCCTTTACATTTTCATATACTGATAATGATTCTCTTTAACTGAGAAAAAATTTACCCCTGCTTACTTCAAAACATTAATATGTTAGTGGAAATCACAAATTCAGTGAACCTACTTCTTCTTTAAAAAAAAGCACGATTCCCCTAGCAGATATAAGCAAATTTCGTTTATGGAAACATGTTTTATGTTAACAGACTGTATTATTTCCTAAGTAGGAAGAATAAAAAGCAGACATTTTATTAAGAGCACATGGTTAAACATGGGCAATTTGAAACTGGAATGGTATTATTAAGAAATAGAATAGGCTCTAATTAGAGTCTTAGAAAAATAAAATCATAATGGACCATCTTTTCCTGAAATGAGTGAGTCCTTCTTAGAACAGACGAATTAGATGTGTTCTTCAGTTTGTTTCCAGACTTCTAAACCAATTCACTGTATTTTCAAGTGAAATCCAGACTTATTAGTGTAGTAACAGTAAGTACTCCTCGGGTCAAGTATTCTTTAAAATTTTCTTTATAAAAGAAGAGCGGCTTTTATATTCATTTAAGAAAATTTCAAATATTCTAATGCTGCCATTTTAAAATAAAGGATTAAAAAAAGTCTTGGTTTACTCAGCTCTAAAATGTTTAGCAGTAATACATGAATAAAGGGTTAAGCTAAAAAGAAATGTTTTTGCAATCAACAAGAGGAGATGCTTGGAAAAGAAGTTTAACCACATGCCCAGTTTTTCTAGTTATTCCACAGCAACAGCTGAATGAGAAACATATAATATATAACATGGAACTGTATTATGATGTTATAAACTGGGAAGGAAGCCCAATGTGTGCAGAATTTTTTTCAGTTGAGAGTTTCAGTCATTTTCAAATTGTGGTAATGTATACTTAACATAAAATGTACCATTTCAATATTTTATAAGTGTACAGGGCAGTGGCATTAAAGTGGCATGAAGTACTCTCACATTGTTATATAGGCATCACCATCCATCTCCAGAACTTTTTTCATTTTCTCAAACTGAAGCTCTGTACCCATTAAACAATAATTTCCCATTTGCCCCTGCACCCAGCTTCTGGCAACTATCATTCTACTTTTTGTCTCCATGAATTTGACTACTCTAGAGACCTTATATAAGCAGAATCATACAATATTGGTCCTGTGATTGGCTTTTTCACTTAGGATAGGATTTTGAAGTTTCATTTATGTTGTAGCATGTGTCAGAATTTTCTTCCTTTTGAAGGTCGAATAATGTTTCATGTCTTACAGATACCATATTTTGTTTATCCATTTATCCTTCGGTAGGCATTCAGATTGGCTGAACATGGGTGTACAAATTATCTGTTCAAATCCTGTTTTCAATTCTTTAAGATACATGCCCAGAAGTAAAATTGTTGGATCATGTTAAAGAAAAAAATCATTCCGAAACTTATGAAAATGGTAAACAAACTTTGGACTGTTGTGATAGGTGGCAAGACTATCGTGCCTTAGGGGAGAGAGAATACAGCAAGGACAGCTGAGTGTCCAGAGACAATCAGCAGAGTGACTGAGTCAGTGGACAGAAAATTACTAAGAGGACACATGAAGGTAAGGTGGTTCTTTCTAACCTGACTTAACAGAATTCTTGCTGAAGCCAGACTGTGGTGATCTGATACCAAATGTGGGGGATGAAGAACTTGATCAGATCCCAAGGGTGATCAGATATCAAGGGTGGGGGATTGTCTCTAAAGGGACTTAGCAGGACTCTTGCTGTAGTTGGACTTGCTGTAGCAGGCCATAAGACAGGGCTCCAAAGATGAGAGCTAGTTAAAAAGAGGGCTGAAGAGAGACTAACTAAAGTTAGGTCAGAGAGAGTCTAGTCAATTATATGTAATTCAATGTTTTATTTTTTGAGGAACCACGATACTGTTTTCCACAGCAGCTGCATCATTGTACATCCCATCAGGAATGAACAAAAGTTCCAGTTTCTCCATGTCCTTGCCAACATCATTTATTTCCTGTCTTGTTTTTCTTTTGTTTTGATTTTTAATAGCAATCTTAATGGGTATGAAGCAATATCTCATTGTTGCAATTTTGATTTGCGTTTCCCTGATGATTAGTGTTGTTGAGCATTTTTTCCCATGGGCCTGTTAACCATTTGTATACCTTCTTTGAAGAAATGCTTATTCGGTCTTCATCTGTTTTTAAACCAAGTTTTTATTGTTGTTGTTGAGTTGTTAGGAGTTCTTTTTATATTCTTGATGTGACTTTCTTATCAGATATATGATTTGCAAATATTTTCTCCCATTATGTGGGTTGCCTTTTTATTCTGTTGAGAGTGTTCTTTAATACAAAAAAGTTTGTAAATATTGGCAAAGGAGAAATTGATCTATTTTTTTTCTTTGTTCCCTGTGCTTTTGGTGTCACATCCAAAAATTCATTGCTAAACCCACTGTCATGAAAATTTTTACCTACGTTTTCTTATAAAAGTTTTATAATTTTAGCTGTTATGTTTAAGTTTTAATTTTTGTACATGGTGTAAGGGTCCAAATTTATTCTTTCGTATGTAGATAGCCAGTTTCCTCAGCACCATTTTCTAAAAAGACTGTCTTTTCCCCATCGAATAATCTTGGCATTGTTGTCAAAAATCATTTAATAATATATGTGAGAGTTTATTTCAAGACTCTCTCTTCTATTCCATTGGTCTACACAGTCTTTATGCCAGTACCACACTGTTTTTACTAGCGTAGGTTTGTGTACTTTTTGAAAAGAGGAAGTGTGAGACTTCCAACTTTGTGCTTCTGTTTCAAGTGTTTTAGCTCTTCAGGGTCCCTTGTGATTTCATACGAATTTCAGGATGGATTTTTCTATTTCTGCAAAAACACCATGGGGACTTTGATCCATGAACATGAGATGTCTTGCCATTTATTTGTTTCTTATTTAATTTCTTTTAGCAACGTTTTACAGTTTTCGACGTGAAAGTCCTTCACCTGCTTAGTTACGTTTATTCCTAAGCATTTTCTTCTTTCCAATGCTATTGTAAAATAGAATAGAATTGTTCTCTTTGCTATGGACCTATGTATTAGATACAGAGCATATTAAGCTAATAAACCGCATCACAAACCAACACAGGTGATTATGATTTACTTGACAAGCCTGAACACACATACATGAAAAATGAAAGAGGAATTTATTAGTACTGCCTTCACTTCTTAAAAATCACATCATTGCATGTTGTTTATTATTTAAAATGTAAATGAACATTCAGTGAACTCCCTGTTGTTATTGTTTTCGTCTTCACTTTCAATGTGTGCAATGTTCATTGGTAATTTTTCACATTACTAATGTGAAATTTACCAAAATACAAAATATTTATAAAAATTATATTATAAAAAATAAAAAATGGTTGAAAGAAAATGTTTGTGGTTCATAGAAACTGAGACAGAGTAAAAAGTTTAGCACAGTAGAGCATATGCCACAAATCAAGTGTTGTTTATCTGAAGGCAAACTTATTTGTGTGATTTCTGCAATGGAAAAATTGGAGTCTCCAAGGAATGAACTAGCGAGTGTTAAATTAAAATTTATATTTCATCGTAGATAAGTGACATAAAAGAACTCTCGAGCTGAATCATTATAACTTAAAAAGTAAAAATTTGGTAATATTTTATATTTTTAAGAAAAGTGGCTGGGTGTGGTTGCTCACGCCTGTAATCCCAGCACTTTGGGAGTCGAAGGCAGATGGATCACTTGAGGTCAGGAGTGCGAGACCAGCCTGGGCAACATGGCAAAACGCCATCTCTATTAAAATTAGCTGGGTGTGGTGGTACACACCTGTAGTCTCAACTACCTGGGAGGCTGAAGCAGGAGAATTGCTTGAGCCCAGGAGGCGGAGGTTGCAATGAGCTGAGGTTGTGCCACTGCAATCCAACCTGGGCAACAGAGCAAGACACCATCTCAAAAAAAAAAAACAAAAAAACAAAAAAAACAAAAAAAAAGAAAAGAAAAGTGAGAATTTCCTATGTTTTAGAATAAGAATACTTTTTTTCATTACATGAATTATCTATTTCAAATGAGTACATCGATAAAACTTATCATGTGATTTTCAATATTACGTTTCCCAATATAGCAGCAGCAACAATATTAATAAAAATAGCAATCATAACTTCATTAATTGAGACCCTCTTTTAAGTCAGCATTTGACATATACTTTTCTAGTCATCACAGCAAACTACAAATGAGAAAAATGAAGAGATTCACATAAGACAGGTGAGTTTCCCAAAGACAATTGGCTAGGACCATGCTATCTTTCCTTTTCTATATACTTTGGCATTAGTAATCCCCTATTTCTTTTGATACCACCATGTCTATCATACAAGCATGACAAGACAGGCTTGTTGGTCCTATTTGTATTTTCCCATTGGTTTGAAAGCTAGTGTACAGGGACCACACTTTCCTCTTAATACAGAGGCTGGTCATGTCAGAATCCATTGTGTGTCAGTCACATTTCCTGGGAATCTATGTGTGTCAGTATCATTTCCTGGGAAGGTTTGCATACTACTAACTTTGTATCTTCAAATAATGTTAAGAGTTTTAGCACTGAACTATGAGAACAACACAAGCAATATTACAATAAGGAAAAATAAGTAAAGAACCATTGTAAGGACAGAAATGGACATATTGATAAAAACTGATTTATAGAAGCATGACTTAAAAATCAAAGTAGATCAACATTTTATTAACAGAATAATATATGCTCACTGTAAAAAAAAATCAACACAGCAAAGTATGAAGAGAAGGTAAATATCTTCCCAAATCTCTTCATGAACACATGAGAACATGCCTCCAGATGTCATCTCTTTACAGATATATGTGTATGTGTTTGGGTGCATGTATAATTTTATATAGATAATTCCTTCCTATGCATGTGGTGTGGTGTCTACTTTTTTACTCAGCAAAGTGGCAGGGACATCTTCATGGTTATAAATATTTAGATAGTGCTATCATTTTTAATGGATGCAAAGTGTTCTTTATGTAAAATGCTATATTGAAAGAAACATAGGTGGTTTTGAAATTTCACTGTCATAATCAATGCCACAATTAGCTTTTGTGTGCATGCATTTTAATTCCCTTGGCTAACGATCTCTTCAAGATAAATTCCAAGATGTTGGACATTTGGGTCCAAGGGTAGAAGCATGATGTTACAGTATAAACCTGTAAGCTACTCAGTTAGAAAAGTAGAAACATGTTGTTTAGCTACTTGTATAGATTTGCCAGCCTGTATATACAAATACCTGTAACATGTAAGGAATAAGTCAATTTTTATTTTTCTATAAGATATTACTGAATAATTATTGAGTTTTTCTGAACAGAATAATGTTCTTTCAAGGCTTTGTAATCCTGTTTTGTTATTGACATTGTTGTCTAACACAGGAACCAAGTATAACAGGCACAATTATTAACTGTTCTCAGAAGTTCCTGATAGAAGTCATAGTAATCCACCAACAAATTGTAACTTCCATTCTTCCTCAATTCAGACATATCAGACACCAACAGAATGGCAGGCCAAAAAAGTTATTCATGGACTCATTAGTTCCTGATCCCAGATGTAGACAGCCAGATTGAAATAACTTCCAGAGGAGATTTTTGTTGACAAACATTCTTGGCACATTCTTCCAAAAGGGTATCATTCTGAGGAATCTAGCCTGAACACCAAAACAGTAGCATAAAACTCATATTTTATTGCTTTCTTTTCCTATATTTCAGCCCCCAAATAGTTATCATGAGGCTTAGCTTTCATCATTCCACATCCTGATTTTTAACAATTAAAAAATGGTTGGATCGCAGTAGAGGCAAAGAAACAAAGGCAGCTAACATCCGCCATACTTCATTCATGTATGATTACCTTTAAGTTCTTGCATCAAAGTCTATTTCAGTTATCAGAATTGTAGCAAATGGGTTTTTTCTGTATGCGTATCGAACAAGAGGGATTAAAGCTGCTTTTCTAAAAGGAGCCAATACGGGTGGTCTATATTTGAGACTTTATGAGTATCTCCTACTCACTGTCAAGAACACTGCTGTGTGTATATGTGGGAGGTATTTATGTGTGTGGTGGTAGAGGGGTGGACTTGGGCATATGTGCATGTGATCAGGATGGAGGGGCAATGCTAATAAGTAATGCAAGTCTTCTGTGTACAGAAATTTGATACATTCAGATACAGACATTTGTGTCTATAGAGTTGCGGCTTTTATGATTGCCATTTTGATAAGACAAAAGGAGAAATATTAAAGTTTCTATTTTGTGGAGACAGGTAGTGGCAAGTCTTCCTAATAGCATCTTCTCTAGAAAATCTTTCTTCCTATTTTAAATGCAAGATGTATAAAATCCTTCTAGTATTGTGGGAGTCCAGACTTCCATAGCAGAGCTGACTGCAGGGGGCAGTCAGTTTACAAATATGCCAAATATCATTCTATGGGCAGCATTGCCCAAAATAATATATTTAGTTTGGCACAAATGCCTAGAGAGCTGTTTTTATTGGGTTTTCTGGAAATATATCCAGAATGGAAATTTTTATGTCAACATTTTATTGAGAACTCTCAAAAGATACACTTTCGAGGAAATAGAGAAAGCCAATTTGGGCAAAAGGTGAACACAATCCACAAGGTATATGTGGGTGCAACCAAAGTCTTAATCCATCTTCTAAGGAGCTGTGGAGCTGGAATGAGACTTCACAGCTTCCTTGGGCTGAATCAAAACATCAGGGCCTTGTGTCTCTACATTCATCAATTGCTGACTGTAGGCCTCCCGGAAAGAAGGAACATCTTGAGGGAGGGAGCGTTCTAAAACCAAGAGCAAAACTTCCTAAGATGCAGTTAAGAAGCCTCAGCAGCAGAAATTCCCATCAGCTGCCTGGATACATGTGTTGACCCTGAAGAGAAGATCTCTGCAAGACACCACAGTATCCACTCCAAAAGCCAAGGAAGGAAAAAGGGAGAAAGCAGGGCTAGGTTTCATAGAATCAAGTATGTCTTGAAGACTGGTGTTTTCAGGTCTACAATGTAGAGTGTAAGGATATCCTAGGCAAAGGGAACATTGAACACTACAGCATAAGGACTGGTAAAACTTAAAGATGTGGACAAAATTCTAGGCCTGTACTAACTAAGAGGAAGGAGAGAGAATCAAAGCAGATAGTACAAAATGAAAGTGACCCAATAGCAAAAGATGACACTGAAAAGGCAGGTTAGAGTCAGTCACAGATGATAATGAATGAAATTCAAAGCACTGTGCTTGCTAGAGGAAGTAAATAAGCAATGTGATCGGATTTGTTCGTTTGAAAACCGATTAGACCAGCAGAATGGAGTATGACTAGGGAGAGACTAGCAGCAAATCCACTAGATCTGAAGCACGGCGGGCATGTTAGTTACTCCCAATATCCAGCCTACTTGCCTTCCTTACTAATTGCCCTTTCTTTTCCTTGCAGTGGCAGTATTGCAAGCCAAATACTTTATCGTCCTATCTGACATGATAAAACTTAAGCAGAAGTCTACTGGTGGTTTTGGGGAAAGCTCAAGTGTCTTAAGTGATAGAATGATACAGATGTGGCTGACATGGACTTTTCCCCCTTCTTTTGTTTGGAACACAGATAATGATGGCTAGAACTGCAGCAGCCATATGGCAACCAAAAGGAAAGGCCTAAAGAATGGCAGAGATACCACCCCAAGTGTCATGAAGGTACTGAACCAATGGAAGTAGTCACCCAAATGTAGGCATTTTGTCATGTAAAAAAGATAAATTCTATTCATTTAAGCCATTTGTTCTTACTGGCTGCTGAGTGTAATATACAAAGCTATTAAAATAGTCCAGAAAATATTTGATGGGGACCAGATCTAGGTAACAACAATGGGAATAGAAATGTCAGGACAATGAGAAACATGTAGATGGCTGAATCCACAAGACCAAGTCACTAGCTGTGGGTTATAAGGGAGACTGAAGACTCAGGAATCACAGAGATTCTGATTTAAGAATATTTTTTTCCATGTTCACCTCCTGCCATCTTGTATCTCACCTTATTTCTTAACCATATTTAGTTCTTTTGAACCTCTCTTCCTTTTAAAATGTTCTTCTCTGCTACATTGCTTCATTCCAACTTCACCTAGTAAGCTCCCATTTATACTTTAAATTTACTTCAAATATCACCTTCTCCTTAAAGTACCGTGCACTTAATCCCTAAAAGTAGAATATTCCTCTTCTGTGGACACAAACTACTATTTTTGAATGATTATCGTGTGCCAGATATTAAGTGCTTTACAGAGATCAAGTAATTTTTATTCTTTTAACTACTCTCTGAGGCAGGTACTGCTAGATGTATCTTATACGACAGTTTCCTATATGAGGTCACATCAGTAAGGATGGTTATTGTTTACAGTAGAAGCTTCAGGTTTCAGCTGAAGAATTCTCCACTAGAAGGTGGCACAATCAAAGGCAAAGGGCACAGATATTAACATATTTGGTTTTAAATCTTTTTTTCCACCATTTACACACTGTTAGCCTGAACAAATTTTGTAACTTCCCTGGGCCTCAGAATTCATCATATGTAAGACAGAGAAAAAAAACAGCAATCCCTTCAAAGGTTGGCTACGAGAAATAACTGAAATACAAATGACTTTAAAATGCCTAATCCTTGTAAGCACACAATAAACATTAGCTGTAACGATTATTATCGTGGTATGGATTTTCCTTTTAACCAATGGGAACGCAAGGCAATTCTCATTACTCTTTCCTATCAAACCTTTTAAATAACACATTATTAGTCAGCTATTATCAATTGTCTATAATATGGGTACTTGCATAAATAATTTGATAGAGCTACCTAATGTTTATACATTAATCCAATGTGCGGTTAATTACATTAGAGGAGAGACTTCATGAAAAAACATTAGGAGTAAAACTTTTTTTTTTAGCAGTAGCTAAGTATGACATGATTAAATGTCAATTAGCATAACGTCTGCCAGTGGGTCAGAAAATTCCTGTGGTTTGTCGGCTCTTGTCAGATTTTTTTGGTTGTGTGACTTTTGAAGTCTAGCTATTTAGAAACCCATGATATTTTTTTGAACCTGACACCACAGTGACACAGTAGGTCATGGCCTGAAAGTTACCATTGAGGGAACATATTAGGTTGAGCACTCCCCTTGGGGGCTGGCTTTCTCCCCTCTGTGAGAAAGTACTGACTACCATTGATTATTCTTGGGCACTCTCATTAAATCTGACCTTGAAACTCAGAATATTTAGGAAGCCAAAAACTTCAATACTAAAAACAACAACAAAAAAAGTCTATTATGTAATAATTTGCAGACACCCTGACAAGAAGGTGGTCCAAAACCACAAGTCATTTACCCAGTTACACAGAAAACCTTGCATTATGTAGAAAAATTGACATTTATCCAGATTGGGCAAAAATGCCTCGGTGCAGATGGGAATATTTTCTCAAACCAAAGCTACCAATATTGCACTCAGAAGTTAACTGTTCTAGTTGTGGAAATGCAGGTCTGTCTGGTTGGTGAAGACTCCTGATGAATCTACCAAACTCATCTGAGAAAGTGGACCTACGTTCCCTTTATTTTGTGTTTCATTGATCCTCCTGCCCCTGAACTTGCTGATCACTCAGAGAGCTGCGTACATTTTCCTGGTGCCAAATTCCAGTTTGGAGAAAAGTAATTCAAAGTTCACATCACAGCAACCTCTCTGTACCGCTCCTCCCTGTTTCTCCTTCCCTGCTCCTTGTTATACATCTTTCTATCCTACCTTCATTTGTCACCAGCAATTTTAAAATGATTTCGTCTTTCCATCTCCCTTCTTCTGTCTTGCTTTCTTCAAAGATCAATTTCCATCCTACTCTCTCCTACAGAAGCCTTTGCTCCAAATGCCTTCCCTCTGACTCCACTCACAGTGGAATCTCCCAGCTTCCCAGACCCAATCCTGGCCACAAAATCCTCTCCACCCCTCTCTCCTGCTCCCAGTGCCCTTGATCAGGCTCCAAACTCCTCCCCACACAAGTCAAAGGTCCACCCCTCCTCCCCTGTCTTCTAGGAAGGGGAGTTCTCACCAGGCCTTTCCCTCCAGGCAAAATTCTGCCCCTGCCTGCTGCTGCTATGGAAGAGACTGTTTGTGTTTCTTAGGACACACACAGCTTTGCCAAAATCCTTTTCTGTCTTTTGGTTCCTGCACCAGATTCCTCACACTGATGCACAAGATTTCTGGGCACAGGTGAGCCTTCCGAGCTGTAACTGGGCTGAGTGGGTTTGTTGAGACTGTTGGATGATTATCCTGTCAAGTAGTTTTCCCCTAAAAAAGTCCTCAACTGGAAATGCCCCATAGTCACATTGAAAAGCTTTTGAAAAATGCATCCATCTCTAGAGATTTTGATGTAATTGGTCCATGTGGACACTGCTATTGTTTAACACCTCCTGAGGGAAGTCTAATGTGTGTGTCTAGACTTCAGAATCACTACAGAAACCTTCAACCTATGTATGTCTTTCTCACCAGGCTTTTAAAAAAAATTGCTTAAAATTCACTTTGAATCCTTGGTGGTATAGCAGCCCACCCTTAGGGAGCCTCACATCCCCTGTCCTCCGCCTGAGTTTCTCCTCAAAACACCAGGAACAGAATGTGCTTCAGTGCTTTCCAAGAATGTTGCTGAGAAAGTTGGCAAAGCATCTGAGCCTGGTAAATCGCCAAACAGAATTTAGTCAAATAAATGAGATGGGCCCAGGCTGAGGAAAAAAATAAAATAAAATCCAGGGTGATCACACACTTACTTACATTTGTTGATGAACTCCTAACTGTTCCAGAGACTCTGGAAAAATAGTATTGTTGGGCAGTTAACAATGTACATCACACTTGGCTTCTGCCCTTTTTTTCCTTTTAGCTTTCATTATTGAAGGCTGGAGCTGGCCTTAGACATCTTCTACTCTGACGTGACCATTTTACAGATGACGAAACTATGGCCAACAGAGATTGTAATTTAACAGAAATTCCAGAGCTAGACAGAAGATGAGAGAGGCTGGAAACACAGTCATCTTTCTGAGTCCAGTGTTTTTCCAGCCACACATACCTCCCACCTACTCACTACTCAGCTTTGGAAGTGTAACTGATTATTGTCAATGTAGAAACTGGCAGTATTTTGTGTATGCTCAAGAGAAATTGAATTTTCTCCTGGGCAAGCACTAGATGTAAATAAGTGGTAATTTGTTATTAAGCTCAAAGTGGGAAATAAATGGGAAAAAATGACTTTATCTCTCCAAGTCTCCCCATAGGAGGTTGATTTATTACCTCCCAGAAGTGTGAGTTTTGAAAGAGAGTGCAGACTTTGTTTACTGCTATATCCGCCACATGGTAAGACTGCAGTTAATGGTAGTTTTTCAAATTGTGGATGTTACATTGCTTAGGTACTCAACTTATTTTTTCTAAGTTTAAGTGCATATTCAGGGTTTTTTGTTTCCCATAAAAAATTTTATCTCTCAATTTTAACTCCAAAGTTTATCCCTTAAAAAACAATGCCAAGCAAATTGCTGTACTTAGCCACATTTTATCCATGAAGCTTAGAAAGATTAAATAAGGCCAGGAGCGGTGGCTCACGCCTGTAATCCCAGCACTTTGGAAGGCAAAGATGGGTGGATCAACTGAGGTCAGGAGTTCGAGACCAGCCTGGCCAACATGGTGAAACTCCATCTCTACTAAAAATACGTAAATTAGCCAGGAGTGGCGGTGTATGCCTGTAATCCCAGCTGCTTGGGAGGCTGAGGCAGGAGAATCGCTTGAACCTGGGAGATGGAGGTTGCAGTGAGTGGAGGTTGTAGTGAGCTGAGATTGCATCATTGTACTCCAGTCTGGGTGACAAGAGCAAAACTCCATCTCCAAAAAAAAAAAAGAAAAGAAAAAGAAAAAGAAAGGTGAAATAATTAGATAAGACACATGAATGACAATGTGTTATCTTGAATATTAATAGTGGGAGTTATTTATGCTGTGTAAGGGCTTTAAGATAAATATGCCTTTGATCCTAGGTTCTTTTTCTAGGAGAACAAATTGGAATGGTTTTTACCACCCTGTCACTTTCATCTGAACTGGAAGACAAATTCATTGCTATTTGCAAAATAATTCTTTCAGTTTATTAAAATTTATTATTTTTAAAGCTTAGAAGAAACGAAGTGTTGGTCTTCTCAAAAATCAAAGAGAGCTGCACATTTACACTAGCCAATGAGTATATCTATCAGTGCTATTTGTCTCTGTAAGTAATTTGAGAAGTGTGAACAGTTTAGTTGTGTTTTCTTTTAAGAGAGAGGAAATACTAAAGTTTCCTTTCTAAGTCACTAGGCTGCTTTCTCCATCGACTTTCCTCTTCCTCTGTCTATAGTTACCATAAAATGCAATAGTTAATAAAAATATTCTGCATGTATATAAAGCATTACTATTATTATTACTTTGGTTAGGATCCTCTTGGTCACAAGTAACAAAAACCAGTTCTAGCTAGTTTAAGTGGGAAATAATTCAACCTAGAGACAAGAGTGTACCTAGGTCTCCTGAAGGTAGAAGTGGTGAATGTGAGATCATGAGGCCTCTGTTTATCTTTTATTTCTTTCCTTTCTACTTCATTTATTTTTCCAACATGCTTTCTTAGGTCCACCTCATGGGTGAAAGACCACCAAATCATATCTTCGGAACTTCGATTTTATAGATCTAGCTGCCCAGAGAAAGGATGATCTTTCACAGTCCCCTTCCCTGTTCCTAAGGAGGATTTATCTTGGGCTAGTGGCCCATTCTTGGATTAACCACCCATGGTCATAGAGCAGAAAGAATTGAGAAAGTCACCCTAATAAACAGCCTGGGAAGTCCAAGGACAGAGGGAGTAGGCAAACAACCAATTAGATATCCATTAAATGGCTTGTAATTCACAAAGTACTGTTTTGTTTTTTTTTTCTTTTGAGACAGAGTTTCACTCTGTCGCCGAGGCTGGAGTGCAATGGTGTGATCCTGGCTCACTGCAACCTCTGCCTCCCAGGTTCAAGTGATTCTCCTGCCTTGGCCTCCTGAGTAGCTGGGATTACAGGCACACACCACCACGCCCGGCTAATTTTTATATTTTTTAGGAGAGACTAGGTTTCACCATGTTGGCCAGGCTGGTCTTGAACTCCTGACCTCAAGTAATCCACCCGCTTCGGCCTCCTAAAGTGCTGGGATTACAGGTGTGAGCCACTGCACCTGGCCCCAAGTACGTTTTAAAAAATAATAATCTGATTTGATCCACAGACAATGACAAACTACTCTGCACCCAATTCTCTTATAGCACTTTCCACTTTCTAATCTTATTTTTATTTACCTAGTTTCCTCATTAGTCTGTGAATTTTTGTTTTGTATTCTTAGTGCTTGATATTAGGGAGTGTGGTAAACATTTACTGAAAGAATGCGACTAAATCTGTGAGGTAGGATAGTTAGAGGAGAAAACTGGGATTCACTGAGTTTAAGTGGAGGCACTGAGGTCCCGCGAATGAGTGTAAAGTCAGCTGCTGGAGCCTCAATCCTTTTCCAAGTCACCAGATTGCTTTCTCCATTGACTTTCGTCTTCTTCTGTCTATGGTCAGTGACTCAACTTGCAGGATTTTGGTCTGGTGATTAGAACTGTGAAAAGAATCAAAGTAGGATAAAGTTGCCACTCATTTTGCAAGAATTTGATTTTGCTCTTTCAGTGCATCAGGTAAGAAGGGCTTGCAACTAATCTCAAAGCGTCTGTACTTTCCTCCTAAATGTTTAAAGGGAGAGAGGCTACTTAGTATATGTCTAAAACTACAAAAATAAGATAGACATTTTTCTGTTTTAGGTGTTATATTCCCGAATATGATTCTCGACCTGGCAGTCACTGCTGGAGAGGTGACCACTTCTCTCATCATTTTGGTGATGGTTTTTGTTTTTGTAAGAGCTCTCAGGAGCAAGGGCAGAAAGCAGGTGTCTCCTCCTGGCCCTTGGTCCTTCCCCATCGTAGGGAATCTTCTCCAGCTTGGAGATCATCCTTACCTTACGTTAATGGAGATGAGGAAGAAATGTGGAGATGTCTTTCTCCTCAAACTTGGCATGGAACCTGTCTTGGTGGTAAATGGAATGGAAATGGTGAAACAAGTACTACATAAGGATGGGGAGCATTTTCCACGCAGACCTAACATGCACACATTTCCTTTCCTGGCAGAAGGAAAGAGTCTTTCGTTTTCAGTGAATTATGAAGAGAGTTGGAAACTTCATAAAAAAAAATGCCTCTAAAGCCTTACGAACTTTTTCTAATGCAGAAGCAAAATCCTCCACTTGCTCTTGCTTACTTGAGGAGCATGTCACTGAAGAAGTTTCTGAACTGGTGACAGTCTTTGTAGAGTTGACTTCCAAGAATGGCAGCTTTGACCCCAGAAATGCGATCACCTGTGCGGTGGCCAATGTTGTCTGTGCCCTTTGCTTTGGCAAGAGATATGACCACAGTGATGAGGAATTTCTTAGGATAGTTAAAACAAATGACGACTTACTCAAGGTCTCCAGTGCAGCTAACCCTGCCGATTTCATACCATGTCTCCGCTACCTTCCACTGCAGATTATAAATGCTCCTCGGGAGTTTTACCAGGCCTGAATGGGTTTATTGCACGACACATACAAGATCATCTTGCTACATATGATAAGGTAAGGATTTAATCTTATACTGAGACAAGGGTTTTGGTGAGAAACAAAAGATAATGGTGAAATGCTTTGAATATCATTGGTTCTTTTCACTACAGTTTTGCCACAATGACCTGTACCCAAGCTATTAGTAAATTTGAGGTCCAGACAGTGAGATTACATGACAGCATTACTCAGTTCTCATATAAAACCCTACAAAAGTTCTGAATTCTTTAATCCTTAAAAAATTTCCCCAGAAAAATAAATTTTCTCAGTGTGTGGATGGGGCATATACTTGTATTATGAAAGTAAATATAATTGTTATTTAATCTAAATCTGTTTCTAACTTTTTTTCATGAAGGCTTATACTTTTAAAATCCAACTATGGTTGTCTGGTGTATTTCTAACTTACTGCTTCTAAAGGTTGTTTAATATTGTACGACTTGGCCCCCGTGCCCCATACATTTCACCCATCTCATATGGGTACCCTGATTGTTTGCAACTTCTGGCTTGCACAGAAAGTGCAGATATTGAATATTGTGATAAAGCTAAGTAATTGCCTGATAAATGATGAAGAATAAGTGAGTTCCTTGAAGAAACAGAGCAATAATTTCATCTCTCCCATTTCATATCTAGCACCATGATCTCAGACTTACAGGTATCACAAATATTAGCATATTTTTATCAGTATTTTTGAATAATTATAAAGGATATTCTATAGGAAGCTTTCAAATTACCTTCATTTTCTTCTTGAGTTTCTTTGTTGTACAGACGTGAATTTTAAGATGAAAACACATGTATTAAGTTTCTGCAGGTGGCAGAGTGGACCTTTCTTGTGAGGCTATTAAATTATTTGGGGCCCACTTTGATGGTCAGAAGAAGAATAAATTTCTGTCTTGAAATACGTATGTACTAGGAAGAGTCCTAGTTCACAAGGGCAATTTGCTGAGATGAAGTCATCAAGAAAAATATAAAACATCAAGAGGTGGGATCATTAAGCAAATGAAGAGGTGTAAGTAGTTAAGTTCCTTCCAATGAAAAAGAAGAGGCATAAGACAATCTGTTTCAAGGTACCAGATGGGAATTCTAGATCAGGTATAGTAAGTGTCAGCATTTGTAAGGTGTATAAACTTTTATTCCCGTTCTCTCAAATACCCCAGCCGTCTCTCTTTCTCCATGGTGCCTGAAGTGAACATAAAATCCTTCCAATAGATTTAAAAACCTTTTACTGGCAAGGTATGGTGTCTCACACCTGTAATCCCAGCACTTTGGGAGGCCAAGGTGGGCAGATCACTTCAGTCCCTGAGTTTGAAACCAGCCTGGCCAACATGGTGAAACCCTGTCTCTACTGAAAATACAAAAGTTAGCCAGGTGTAGTTGTGCGTGCCTATAATCCTAGCTACTCGGGAGGCTGAAGCAGGAGGATCACTTGAACCCAGGAAGCGGAGGTTGCAGTGATTGGAGATCATGCCACTGCACTCCAGCCTGAGCAACAGAATGAGACTGTGTCTCGAAAATAAAAATAAAAATAAAATAAATAAATAAATAAATAAATAAACTTTTTAAACATTGCCAAGCAATTTCTCTGTAATAAGTTATAGAGAATGCTGATATATTCAAGTTGTGCTTATAGATATAGGAACTCTTTCTTATTAATTGAAAGAAGTTCTGAGGAGAAAATTGAGTTTGGTAACTTGGTTTTCTATTCCACACTATCAAGATTAAGCATTACAAATTTTAAGCAAAAATGGTTGCAAGTTTTAAGATGATCTATTTACATTCCTTATATTCCAAGACTCGATGGGTTCCCTTCAAGTTATATGGTGATATGGCTCTTCCTGCATGAGATTTAAATTGATATACAACATAGACACGGATGAAAAGTCATGCTAAGATTTGTCTCCTCAGGATCATATCCGAGACATTACTGATGCTGTGATTAATGTTTGCCACAACAAATATGCTGCTACCAAAACAGACACCTTGAATGACAGTGAAATCATAAGCACCGTGAGCGACCTCTTTGGAGCTGGTATGTGAGAGAATTTAGCAACATGTAAGACCAATAAAAATTGGTTGCAATTTGTTGTTATCCATCGTTCACAGTTTAGAGGACTTTGCTCTTCCTATATCTGCCATTTTATCTAGTTGATCTCACATCATATAAATTTGTTATCTATCTTCTTACGTCATTCAGAAAACTTCATTTTGATCTCAGGAGTAGAGACTTGAGTTAATAATAGCCCGCAGTTAATGGTGCCTTCACATTATTGTCCATGAAATAACTGTCCTTGTTTGTTACTTTCACTTCCAGTCCCTTTACCCAATCCATTGACATTTATTCTGAAACTATTTAAAGTGTTATTGTTTTTGTTTTATGTATTCTTACAAAATAGACTTTTTGTATTATCATGTACTTTATGTAAATATAATTGTTATTTACATCTAAATCTGTTTCTAACTTTTTCCATGAATCTCTGTACTCTTACAATCCAACCATGATTGTCAGGTGTATTTCCAATTGGCTGCTTCTAAAGTTCATGTAATATTAGATGTCTGGCACCCCCCCTATTTTACCCATCTCATGTGGATACTCGAATTGTTTGCACCTCCTGGCTTGCACAGAAAATGCAGATATTGAATGTTGTGCTAAAGCTGAGATGACCACTCTTGCACATGAATTTTGCCTCCTTTTGAAATACAACCTTATGCTAAGAAGCAGAATTTCTGGGTCAACTAATGAAAGAATTATTGAGTTTTGATGCACATTGCTAAATTCATTTTCACAAAGACTGTGCCAATTCGTACTGCTACCATATTACTCTCATTCTTAAATTTTATAGTTTTCTTTAAAAGTCATTTTTTATCTATCACATTTATTAGAGTTCCTCTAAGATACTAGACTGCAGGAAGCCAATTCTCAGTATAAGAAAATATAAAATATCATAAGCATTTTAGCAGTTTCATTTTATGTGGAATACTCCTCAAATGTATTTACTTTTCTTCTTTATACTATATTTATTGGTAATTGAGTTCATTTGTTTCTAGGATCTATGCATTTGTGATCATGAATTCTCTCTGCAAACACAGGCATTTGTTTTGATTTGTATTATTTTTCCTCATGCAAATGCATGAGCCCCCACATATGTGTGTGTGTATATTTATTATTTTAATCATGACTTCAATTTGATGGATTATATCATCTGATTATTTATCATAAAAATGTGACCAGGCTATACTTTGTATTTTCTTCTGACAACTTAAATAATGCTATGCACAAATATGAGTATTTGTCAGAACATTTTTAAATGTCTGAACATTAGTGAGTACTAAAGATTGGGTGTATGTGGGTGTGATAAATACATCAAGTGAGTTTTATTTTTTATTTATTTTTAAATTGGCACATAAAATTGTATGTATTTATAATATGCAACATGATGTTTTAAAATATGTATACATTGTGAAATGGCTAAATCTAGTTAATTAAAATATGCATTACCTCACATAGTCATCATTTTTGTGGTGAGAAAACTTAAAATCCACTCTCAGCATTTTTTAAGAACACAATATATAATCATTAACTATAATCATCAGACTGCAATATATCTCTTGAACTTAATCCTCCTGTTTTACTATAATTTATTTTGATCTTGATTCAATGAGATAATATCTGAATATATTTCAGAAATATGCAATACTTCCAAGATTATCAAGTAATTAGCAAATATAAAATTATGGCAGATGACAAAAATGACTAAGATGGAGAATAAAACCATCTGTCATGTACAACACAGTTAAAAAATGGTTTTGGGTAAAATGTGTACAAAACAGTATTCAGTATAATGGATTACTATATAAAACACTTATTTGCTAAATAAACATATCTGATAGAGTTTATATTTTAATGTAAATAGAGGAAAAATGAAAATTAATAAAGCCATAAACTTCTACATGTACCTGCTACCTCACTAGTGAGATGTAATAAAATATTTTATTAGAATAAATCAGTGAGCTATAAACCATATATTTTAGTAGATAAAATTTGCAAGCACTCTGTTCCATCAGATCTACTATATTATTAAGATTTATATTTCCATATTTAACTTTTAAAATTGATTGTAGAAATAATTTAGTTTCTTCTTTGGGTATAGTGAAGTTTTCCCAAAATCATTGATTTTACCCTCAATGTTTCAATAATCTACCAAGATAGATAACTGCTGGTTGCTTAAGCCTTGATATAAAAAGCAAAATTTATGATAATCAAAATATAGATCCTGATATTCATACAGATAGTTATAGATCTTGGATATAAGGTCCATGGCTCTAGCGTGAGTGAAAGCAGTGTTTTGCATGCACTATTCATGGCATGTTCTTTATTCCAGAGAATAAAGTTCCTTGTGCTAGAGAATAGAGTTGATATATTCCACACAGAAGTCCATATTTTCACACTACACTGTGCTCTGCTATAGACGTCATGGTCAGTAACTTTATTTGAACAGCTTACCTTTACAATAACTTATTGCATTATGAAGTCATATTAGAAATTTTCTGAGTTAAGAACTGAAGAAGCCACTGGCTCACTATGAGAGATTGCCATGTTCAACAGATGTGAAAACAGGCTTACGAAGTGAAGTTTGGAAAGGAGCTAACTCTGTTCTGCAGCTATATCTGGGTATATTTATTGTGCATATTGTGATGCAAGTTATTTAGAAAACAACTACCTTTGTCTCTTGTGTGACCCATGTAAAATATTTTACCATTTCTACGATGCAAGTTTCTCATTTTTAATGTGAGGATAATTGTGGCCCCCATCTCAGATGACAATGTATTTAAGTGGTCAATGTTTGGTAAACATATTCATCATTACCCATGTTGTCATCATCATCAGGAAAATCTAGAAATTAAATATATTGATTTAAAAACTCATTTTTTGCTACTGGTTTTATAAGATTTGAGTAGGAAACACAAATAACATTACTTTTGGCATTAGGTCATCATAGAGGTGAATTTACAATTAAAACAGTCTAGAAGAGCTTTTTAATGTGGCATTTCTGAGTTTTAGGTTTTCAAGAATTGATTGAGTACATTCTTTGATGTAGTAATCATAAAATAGCCCTTGATAAAAGATGAAGTTTGGCATACAGAGTTCTTTGCTTTTATTTTCAGTAATGAAACCATTTAGCTGATGTATGGATAATCTCAAAAATAAAGATACTCTGTTTAAAGAGTGAAATCGAAACTATAAAATATACATTAAAACTTATTCAAATAAATTGAATCTGGTCAACCCTTCCTTATGTGCTCATATAATGTTCAAATTTAAGTATTGGCTCTGCCTTTTATGAGTTCATTCACCTTGAGCAAAACCCATAATGTCTTTGAGGTTCAGTAAAATTAACATAATTTGTTATACATTTCCTATCTATATTATGATTTATAAAATATATATTATATGTATGTCAATGTATCATATGTATGTTATATATTGTGTGTATATATATACACACACACACACACACACATACACAGAGAGAGAGAGAGAGAGCACACTCCTGGAACAGAGTAACTACTCAATAACTTCTTATTTTTATTACAAATAATAGCCATTATTATTATCTACATCAATGGTGTTTATTATGTAATATAATGCTTCCTATGTTTTCACTAGTCTTATAAATAGTACCTATATATTTTTAAAATTTTATTTTATTTTTAATTATGTTTACAAATATACAACATTTTAAAGTGATATAGTTCAGTACTATTGAGTATATTCACATGGTTGTGCAACAGATCTCTAGAACTTCTTCACCTTGCAAAACTGAAATCCTGTGCCCATTAAACACTAATTTCCCCTATCCTTCCTTGCCCTTGGCAATTTCCTTTGTGCTTTGTTTCTATGATTTTGACTACTTTGGAAACCTCTTATGAGTGAAGTCATATAGTATTTGTTCTTTTGTGATTACTTTATTTCACTGAGCCTAATGTCCTCAAGGTTTATTCATGTGGTGGCATGTGACAGAATCTACTTTCTTAAGACTACATAATATTCCACTGTATGTACACATCACAGTTTCTTTATCTATTCATCCATCAATGGACATTTGGGTTGTCTCTACCTCTTAGCTATTGTGTATAATGCTGCAATGACCATGAATGTGCAAATGTATCTTAAAGATCTTGCTTTAAATTTTTTTGGATATATAACACAGAAGTAGGATTGCTAGATAATATATAAATACTATTTTTAATCTTTTAGGAACTTCTGTACTATTTTCTATAGTAGCTACACCATTTTGCACAATCCTAATTGGTGAGAAGTTACCACTATAGTTTGAAAATGACCTTAATAATAATTTTATTATAATTCTGTTATTTTTTGGCTAGATTTCCTTCTGCTAATTCTTATTCTTAATCTAACTTCTAAATTCTTGATCTAATTTCTTGAGATCTCTTTCTGCTAATTCTTAGCAGTCAAATAGGAAATAAAATGAGCAAACTGATTTAACTATGCTTTTTTTCATGACACTCGGTCTCTTGGTTCTTTTTTAGGGTTTGAAACAGTATCAACATGTCTATATTGGAGCTTTCTTTATTTGATACACTATCCAGAAATTCAAGCCAAAATTCAAGAAGAAATTGGTAATATGCTTTCAGATGAAAAATATAATTCTTACAATTATCGTTTTTCTTATTAATTCAAAAAATAACTTTCTTTAAAGATGGAAACATTGGGCTGAGACCACCCAGATTTGAAGACAGGAAAATTTTACCATACACAGAAGCTTTCATAAGTGAAGTATTCAGACATGCCTCTTTTCTTCCATTGACTATTCCACATTGGTAAGCATGTAATTCTCCTTTAAAACAGCCGCTAGTGGTGGGGTGGAGGCATTGAAGAATCTTAGACGTTGGAATACTTTAAGTTCTTTAAAATGTACATTGTATTATGGTTTTAATATTACTTTAAATCTTATTTTATTTTTAAACACTGTAATAAAATTTTTGTGTTCAGCAAAAGCACATTTTGTGAACATTTTTCATTACTAAACTATGCTGGCATTAACTTTTATTTTATGTGTACTAATCACAGGGTCAGAAAGTTATGGAATGTCCAAACAACAGATAATCCAACCATAATATATATTTGGCTATGAAAAGTCATGCAAACTTGCTTAATTTCAGCTAAGGAGCTGACTTAGCTTCCTTCTTATATGGATTTGTTTTTAGTAGCCTAGAGTTTTGCTAAACAGTAAACTAAGGAAGCTAATGTTGTCACAATGAGATTAAATAGAGTATTCATTTGCAGATACTTTGAACTTTACTGAATCTTACTCCAGAATCTCTAGCACGCAAATGCATGCCAGCATAGATTAGGTAGATAGCTTCATTAAATGCATCTGTGGGGAACCAAAGTTCTAGTAGTTTGTTCTGTTTTTATTCCACACAAAAATTATTAAAAAAAAAAAAAAAAAACACCTGGAACTCTCAGTGTTCGTTCTTCCCTCTCCCTATAAATAGTGAAGGAGTGGGAATATCTCTCTTCCCAGAAAACTGATGTAATCATTTAGTAATTGGTGTGACAGCATGCAGTGTCCTTAGCTAAGTGTCCCAAAGGGCAAGACCGCCAGCTGAGCAGAGTCAAGGCCAGACAGCAAGTGACATAGTTCCCTGTATTTTGCCCCTTGTTTGTTCTCTTTATTCACACACAGTGGCTATTTTTTTCACAGTGATCCATTTTTTTTCTAGCTGCTATGTTAGATCCTCTCTCAGTTAAAGCAAATTTCATTTTAACATGAGTTTAAAAAAATTAAAAAGTTCTACCTATTTAAAAGCAACTCTTCTGTTCCAATAACTTTTAAAGGTGACTTTAGGTGCTTCATAAGAGTATTATCTACACTTCTGCTAAGTACCCAGGAACAGAGAGGCTCTGCCAAGTTTATAGGCATCATTTGGAACGAAAGTGATCATCTAATTAGGGCCCTGTAAACTCATCTGAGGGTCTAAGTGATAGGGAGAAATATGTATTAGGACATAGATATTCATTGTATTATTAAAAGTAAGGAAATACATTGAAATGGAAAATTAAAAGAACTACTACATTGGTTAATGAAAGCAGCATGATATGAACCAGGAATTTTGTGCACACAAAAGAGCTATCTTACTTATATTGTTTAGGACTGATTTATTCTATTACACTTGGAAGTTTATTGTTTTTCATTTAAAATGAAAATACATCAAAACACACAAAATATGATAAAATAAATTTAAACAAACTAAATGAAATAAACTTAAGTAAAAGCAGCAAAAGTTTGCTATTACATATAACATATATACACACATACAAAAACACACAGGAAAGACCAAACCATATCCTAATAAATATTTATTGCATATGCGTTCCTTAAAAGTTGTGTGGAAAGCCACATATACACGTGAAATTTAAGGAACATAAAGGGAGAGAGAGAAACTTTACAATTCACTCATATTTTAATACCAGTAAAATAAAATTTTACATACCAGGTTTCTGTAAAATAGAAGCATATAACTTCTATGAGTAGAATCTGAGCAGCTGAATCCACAGAGGGAGTGTGGACAGGGATGTGTTGAGAAAGGCAAGTGGCTATGCATGAGAAAAGGTAACCTTCCAAAAAGCGAGTCTATTGCTTGTTTGGTTTCCCCCTTGTTGGGTTTTGAGAAACTCAATAAATAACATTCATATTATTTGCCAAAGCTCAGTACCAGCCACAAAATAGACACAGGTAAAATAGAAATTATATTATTAGCTTTTTAAATAATCAGAGCTAGTTTTCACAATGTGGCTTAGAGCTAGATCAAGTATACCTCGAAATTGACATACTTCTCTACTCAGTCTCCAGCTAGGTTGAACACTTTCAGGTCTCCTGTGGAAGGACAAAATCTGACCCTCTAAGCTCAGCCTATTTCTGATTGTAGATGAGATGTACCCTCATTACAAATTGGCTAATCTGAAGAGAGAACCCAGAAGAAGTGAGACAATGCCTTCTCTCAAACTAATCAAATTGAAATGTTTCTGCTTCTCTTGGGGAAGTGAGTGTGAGAGTAGGTTAGCAAGGTAGGGAGTGCCACAGGGAAACATAAAATGATTGAATCCAATCCATGAATAATTATAGAGGTATAAAGGGGAAAGGCAAACAGGTTTCAGGAAGGAGTTTGAGTATCAGACTAGAAAAATAGAATATTTGCTTTAGAGGCAACTTAGAGACCATCCAACACAACCAACACCTTCGTTTCATAGCTAGGAAGTGGAGTCGCAGAATAGATAATTTGCCCAATATCCCACTGAGGGCAGCATCCAAAGTTCAGATTTCCTTGCTCCAATTCCATTGTTCCTTCTACCCAGTACTAAAAGGTGTGACATTTTGTCTTTCTAATTTATTAATAATAGACACAAACACATTGAGCACACAGAAGTACTTAATAATTTTCTTAATCATTTCCTGATGTAATATGATCTGCCTGCTTATGGTCAACTCTGTCATAGAAATATTGAGATAATTTTCTATGGAAATTTTTAGCTCACAGAAGTGCTTTGAATATATTAAGTGTACAATGTGCTTAATATATGCAAGAAAAATAAATTATTAATTTGACAAGAAGTGGAAATTGTTTTAATTAATGAAAGAATGAAGATGTATGAAGATATATTATTATAGTAAAACAAGACATAAATAAAAACAGTCTGTGAGTTGCAGGTGGCAGTTTAGAGATGGGAATTTTAATTGACAGGACGTGCTGTAATGATGTTTTTTGCTTTCTTAGTACTACAGCAGACACCACTCTGAATGGCTATTTCATTCCCAGGAAAACTTGCACCTTTATCAACATGTATCAAGTAAATCATGATGAGTAAGTCCAAAATTAATCTTTGGATAAATTTGCTTGCCTGCTTGGTTGTTTACTGTTTATTAATCTGGAAAAGATTTACAGTCTTCTTAGCCAACCTTCACTCCTGTTTCTCTTGAAAGATATTGGAAAGAAGTTCAGTTTCTCTCCTCATCTATAATGCAAATGGTGATATATTGATACAAATTGAGGAAAAATATAGGGCAAATCCAATTTCAAAAGTGAGCTCATTGGGAGAGATTTGGGCCGAGGACTTCATGGGCTCACCCTTTGCATGGTCATGGCTAGTACATTGAAACGGAGTCTGAAATCCCCCACTGGAATGTAAGCCACCAAGCAGGGATTTTTTTTTCTTTTTTTGTTTGTTTACTTGTTCCTCTACCCCAGCACTTGGATCACTGTCTCACACATAGTTGGCACACAATAAATATTTGTTGAATAAAATAAAGTTAGAAGTTCACCCACATCAGCTATGAAAGAAAGGGCTGAGGTGAGAGTACCTAATGCAGTGAAAGTGAGGATAATGACAGTGGTGGTGGTGAGAATGATGATTACAGCTAATATTTATAGACTCCTATTGTGGGCAAGGCACAAAATCTTGCAGTATCTTTCCTGAGCCTCAATAGTAACACGATTGGTGCTATCATGATCCCCATTTTACAGACAAAGAAACCTTCAGCCAGGTTAAACACATTGCCTAAAGTTGCATGTTCAGAAGGTGGCAGAGGTAGGACTCAAATCCAAATGTGTAAATTTTATGTAATGGAAACCAAGTGCTTCCTGTAGTGGTCAGGGCTTGATGTCTCCAGTAACTGGCAGAGACTGCATTCTTATGCACCCAGCAGACAGTAAATATGTTATACAGTCTTTTCTCTTCACCCAAGATCTCATCTGACTGATGTTTCAGGCTGCAAGCTGTAAGAGAGGGAAGTGATTATCCTGTGTGCCTAATGGCAGCTTCACAATCTCCGTAAACAGAAAGATGGTAGAAGACTATGCATATGCTGTCCCACTGCAACACTTACTGTCACAGAGATTGGCACTTCCATTCTCCACACCTAGGCATTTTGAAACCACTAGAAGAAGAAATACAGCAAGTGTATATTTAATAACATTTATTCTTACTTAGTATAATCCTAAGTATTCTATTAATAATAACCTAAGAACTGGTGATTATAATGAACATTGAGTAATGTGCAAAGAAACTGAGTTAACATGGGTGCTCCTAAAGAAATACCGTTTGTATGGAGACACTTGTTTAAGCTGAATGAGTATGTAATTTAAGACTTGATATTATGGGAAAATTCTTCATGTTTAATTAATCTAAAGCATAGATCACAAACTCAAGCACCTACTGAGCAATGAAAAATACCAAAAATAAGTGAACTGCACTTGGTGAAGCACTGTGAGGAGGGGAGGTCATCTGCCGCACCTAACTCAGCTCAGTAAACTGTTGGCAAGCAGGACAATGTCCCAATGTTGTCAGCTTTTACAGTTATATAAGAGAACCTGGAAATGCATATTTTCATGTGAAATCTGATTTTTAAATGTTAGCAATAGTGAATTATTTTTAAAAGATTATGAGAGCAAACCAAAATGTATTGGAGGACTGTGTACAGAACTAATCCTCTAGGTCTGTGGTCTCTGGTACAGACAGAAACCAGTTTCTCCTTCTAGAGAGATGATGACATCTACACACAAACAGGGCCAGTTCTATGTGAAGCCAGGTGGGTCCCTGATATATGGTTAGGACCTACAGAAAACATGCTAGCACTGGTTGTCATAAACAAGCCAAATATGGTGCCTGTAACAAAAGATAGAGACAGAAGAAAGAATCAGTACACAGTGATTTGAGAACTGTGGGCAATCCCTCAATTAGAGCTGCTTTCTGGAGACCCAGATCCTCTCTGTATTGTTGTACAAAGGCCATTTCCTAAAGATGTTTTTTACCAGAGTGAGAGATGTGGCCCAGTCTCATCATTCTTATTCATTCTGCTTAAAGCAAAAGATATTGAATATTTATTACTTTTTATTTATGTCACCATTTTGGAATATTCTTATGACAATTTTATGGAATTCTTCATGTAAAATAATTAAATTCATGGCTAACCCATACCTTGAAGTTAGCTTGCAGGAGAGCCGAGCTAGAAGTGGCTCCTGTATAGGGTTGGCCATGAAGCCAAAACCGTCTCAACTCCAAGCAGAACTTCGCACCTCAGGTAGTTCATATGCTTAGATTCTCAGACTGAGTGGAGGGTTTCTTATTTAATTCAGAAAAATTGATGAAATAGATTTTCAAGTATTTTATTCACTAATGAATTGGTAGTCATTTCAGTGAAAATTAAGTGTAATTGTACTAAATCTTTATCATAACTAGATTTGTCAAATATTAAAGGAAAAAGTGACATATATTCATAATTATATATAATCATACATCTCCATAAGTACTTATACATGTATGTGTATATATACTTCATTTATGTATACCTCCTTTCTCTATATGTAATTTCTAAGGAATATTCTAAACTTAAAGTAGTACATGAAAAACAAAATTATTGTGGAAAATTTGCCAACAATAGCAAAAATGAGAAAATAATTTCTTTTTAAAGTATTGTTTTTGTCTATTTTATGCAGAACTATTTGGGATAATCCTAGCTTATTTAGACCTGACAGATTTCTAAACGAAAACAGAGAACTGAATAAAAGTCTGGTCGAGAAAGTTTTGATATTTGGAATGGGTATCCGGAAGTGTCTGGGAGAAGATGTTGCACGCAATGAGATATTCATTTTCATCACTACTGTTCTGCAGCAGCTCAAGCTGAAAAAATGCCCCAGAGCCAAGCTAGACCTGACTCCTACATACGGATTAGTCATGAGGCCGAAACCATACCACCTCCAAGCAGAACTGCACCCCTCAGGTAGTTCATCTGCTTAGATTCTCAGACTGAGTGGAGGGTTTCTTACTCAATTCAGAAAAATAGATGATTTGAGTTTATTTAACTAGCAATGTGTAGTTTATTCCCCTGAGCTATGCTATGAATTCAACTCTGTGACATGTTTTATCAAGTATGTGGTATAGCTTTAGTTCCAATATGAGACTTACTGTCGTGTGAGGATATTTTAAGATAACAATAAAGTGTGATGTAAATCAGGGGGTTTAAATCCAGATCTCACACAGTGGTGTCCCGGGTGTCATGTGGGTATGAGTGGAAGGGCAAAGTGAGTGGCAGATTGACCAGGCAGGCAAGGGGACTCTGTCTACTTTCCCTTCATGCTAGCTTCAAATAAACAGGCATACTCATCTTTGCTTTAAATATGGGGTTCAGAATAAGAACAAGGTTCTGATCTTAAATATTTTCAGTGATCTAGGGCATAGGTGCTCAGGAGGTCCAGAGAAGGGAGCTAGAGTAGCCTAGCAGAGAGCATTGCATGGTCACAGTAGATGAGCTGGGCTAGAGTTAGAGAAGTAGAGAAAAGGAGACGACAGGGATTGCCTCAAGCCCATTTTTGTATCAGATTATGTATTTTTGTGTGTTAAATTTTTAATTGTAAGGCGAATTGGTGTTTTCACAATGTTACCAACTTCTTTTGGTACATACTATATATATATATAATTAATAGCTTACCAGGACTGCTATAATAACAGAATACCAGAGGCTAGGTAGCATAAACAACAGAAATTTACTTTCTCACAGTTCTCGAGGCAGAAAGTGCAAGATCAAGGTGCCAGCTGACTTGGTTTCTCCTGAGGCCTCCCTCCTTGGCTTGCAGATGGCTGCGTTCTCACTGTGTCCTCACAGGGCCTTTTCTCTGTGTGCACACGTCCCTGGGGTCTCTCCCTCTTTTTATAAGAACAATAGTCATAATGTATTAAGGCCCCACCCTAAGAGTCTCATTTTAACTTCATTATTCCTTTTCAAAATTATTTTTATTTTTATTTATTTATTTTTTTTGAGAGGGAGTCTCACTCTGTTGCCCAGGCTGGAGTGCAATGGCACCATCTTGGCTCACTGCAACCTCCACCTGAGGGAGCGATTCTCCTCCCTCAGCCTCCTGAGTAGCTGGGACTACAGGCATGCGCCACCACACCTGGCTAATTTTTGTATTTTTAGTAGAGATGGTGTTTCACCATGTTGGTCAGGCTAGTCTTGAACTCCTGACCTCGTGATCCACCCGCCTTGGCCTCCCAAAGTGCTGGGATTACAGGCATGAGCCACTTCACCTGGCCAACTTCACTATTCTCTAAAGACGTTATCTCCAAATACAGTCACATTCCGAAGTACTAAAAGTTGGGATGTCAACACATCAATTTCAGAGTCGGGGGGTGGGGGACACAATTGAGCCCATAATAGCATGTTACGAGAATAAAACTGGCTGCTGATTTTTAAAAATGCTTTTAAATGTAAGACTCAGCACTAAGTATATGCTTTATTAATTGAATTTGTTAACGAGCTAAGGCATATAAGTGAACTTAAAATGGGCAGTGAAAGAACTAGTATTTCAGATTGAAGGTTTGAGGTGGAGTTGCATTATAAAGGATGTGCAATACAAGCTGGGAGGTAAGAGAACATCTGGGGTCTAATTCAACTGGGGAGAACAGTGAGAGAGATGTGGCTCTCTAGATAATGGTGATCTTGGCCAAGATGTGACAATGGAAGTAGAGAACTTTTAAGCAATTCACAGACATTGAAAATTAAAGTCAGCCCCAGGTGCGGTGGCTCATGCCTGTAATCCCAGCACTTTGGGAGGCTGAGGCGGAAGAATCCCTTGAACCTGGGAGGCAGTGGTTGCAGTGAGCCGAGATCGCACCATTGTACTCCAGCCTGGCGACACAGTGAGACTCCATCTCAAAAAAAAAAAAAAAAGAAAGAAAGAAAATTAAAGTCAATACTTAGTCTTTTTTTCCAATATAAATAAATTCAACATTCTCCTTGCGAATAAACAATTGAATTGCTTGTGCTTCTCTAAGAGCTTTTGAAATTATTTATATTACCCTCATGGCGTTGTGTCAAAATGAAACTATTCTTATATTTTTACCATAAGAAACTTGTCAAATTTTCTGTATACGCAAGAAAAATGGGAATGATTAGAAACTGTGAAAAGCTTGGTATCTATTTATCTGATATTTTCTTGAAAGAATTGCATTTTTCTAACCACTTTATTAATAAAATAAGCAAAGCTTATACTTTCAACACCTCGTATTGTAAAATGCTATTTTGCATTCTTCCTCTGCTCTTAAGGCATAATTAAATAGTATACTGTTGGGCTTTTTGTATAATTTATGTTTGTATTTTATGTATCTTTAGAAACAAGAATGAGAATAAAACTGGGGAAAGAAAGTGTGAAAACAAAATAAGAATAGCTTTTCTTTGTCATTTAATATGTAATGATAAGTTCATTTTAATTATGTGTATTTGCTTATCCTAAAGTAATAATTTGTTTCATGAAATATGTAATCAGAAACAACATAGTATAACTCTCTCTCTCTCTCTATATATATATATATATATATATATAAACTTGTACTAACAAAGACACATTGAATAATAATCTGGAAACTACTCACAGAAATCATTATGACTATAGAGATGTTGATAATATATGGATATATGCATCCACTGGGAATCCAAGATGAGTGAGGTCTTAGAGTCAACATGTATGAAGTACAAAAGCAGAGTTATAGGAATTAAATACCCTGCTTCATACAAGTATATGCAGACACTTACATCTCCCAGGCCTCCTTGTAGCCACAGTCCCTGGGGGTTCTTGGTAACATTATAAAGACAAAGATCAGTCTGGAAACATTATCCACTCCATGATGCAAATGAGTGCAGGATGTGCCTGGTCTCAAGTCTTTTACAGAAGAAAACTTGCACCCCAAATTTAAAAGAACAGGATCGCCTGCTACATTGTAATTCTCTAATTTATTCCCAGTTAAACCTATAATTCAGATGAAATATTAACCCATAATAACACAAGAAGAAATCTGAACTATTTTAAAGAAAGGCAGAAGGGGTCTTTGGGGATTTTACTATCTACATAATTATTAATTAGGCTGTGAAATCTGTCCTGGTTTGCAGATGGTTCCAGGACTCTGGAAGTGTAGATACACGATTTGATATTTCAGATTCACATGGGACCTCCTCACCAAACTCAAGTCATACTTTAAATAAACAAATACAAAAATCCTGTGCTACATGCACTTTAAATTAGAAATAGCTAAAGGGAGTTGTTTTTATGGCTTAACAAGCTATAAAAAGAAATTCCCTGTGAGGAATACCTCCATTGCATTTCTCTTTAGATAAATAAAAAAATGCAGGATGCAGTCAACATATTTTCTATCATATACATTAACACTGGAAGAGCCAAAATACATTTAAAAAAAAGTTTATAGGTTTTTCATCCTTCAAGTTGTTTCCAGAGAATAGTGTACTTCCATTCAGTTTGACTATCAGGCCCCACAAACAGTAAACTCTACACACAAAATTGTTGTTTTTATCTGCTATCCCTGTGTACTGATGCATGGTTCATGAATAGATTTCCCAGCATAGTGAGATGATCAACTTACAAAACATTCATTTTAACGGCTTTTAAAAGTCTTTCTGAGTTTCTGATGTTTTAAGATTCCTTTATTAAACGTAATTTTCTCTTTTCCAGATATCATAGTGCCATTCATTTCTATATGGTACTACACTGGGGTGTAATCATTTGATGATCTCTTGATTACATCCTCCATCCCTGCCCCAATACCTGGTTCCGTTCATTATTTTAAGGCTAATCTCTACCACCTGGCAAGCTCCCCAAATGCAGGGGCCAAGTCTGTTTTGCTTCCTATTGTATCCCCAGCGTCTAGCACTATTTGAAGCACGTAATACACATTTAATTGGACTGAATTGGCTACAAGGAGGCCGAACATTCAATCCATTCACATTGCTTTGAATGTTCGGTGAATGATGGAATGAATTAATGATTAAGTGAGTGGATCTAGTGAGAGAACAGGAAAAGCTTTAGCAAAAAGGAAGTGTCTAAGAATATCTGGTAAAGATAGTATTTCTGATATCTCTGCTCACATTTTAATTTCTACTGTGTTGCTTACAACTCCTCGGCCTAAAAATCTGTTCAGTCTTCTCACACATTTTTAATCTACAAGGTCCAAGGTCCAAGTCTCATCAAAGAAGCTCTTAATTTTTAAAAAATGTTTTTTGTTATTATTATTTTAGAGATGGGATCTCGCTTTGTCACCTAGGCTGGAGTGCTGTGGCACAATTGCAGCTCATTGCAGCCTCAAAGTCTTGGACTCAAGTGATCCTACTGCCTCAGCCTCCCAAGGAGCTGAGACTACAGGTGTGGGCCACTACACCCAGCTATTTTTATTTTTATTTTTTGTAGAGGCAGTGTCTCGCTATGTTGCCCAAGCTGATCTCAAGCTCCTGGCCTCAAGTGATGCCCTCACCTCAGCCTCCTGGGGATTACAAGTGCACGCTACTGCTCCAGGCTCTCTCTCTCTCCCTTTCATTTTTATGGCACATTTTAATGGAAATTAGCCCTCATGTGTCTTCCCAGAACCATAATCAAAGTATGTCCTTGGTATTTAGGAAGCTTTCCAAAGCCAACATCTCAAGTGCATTCCAAAATGTCACTGAACTTTTTCCTCTCTTCCCATTGCATCTTGCCAACACAAATGCATGGGTAGCTGACAGTGTCATCAGCTCCACCAGAAACATTGTTGTCTGATGGCATCTGCCACGTCTTCTGTCCATTCTGATGAAGAGAAGGATCCCTGTTCTCTCCCTGGACAGTTTGTATCTAAGCATGGGTATTGGGATTTACCCATTTTTCAAGGGTGTAACTGAGATTTAGCTGTGATTTTGAAGAAAATTTACCTGAAGGTTTGGGGCTATTGGAAAGGATGACTCCAGAAAAATTAAAAAGTTCTATAGCCTACTGCTTAAGCACAGACTCTTTCCAGACTGCATCCTGGAATAGTTCCTTGCATTCTTTTCTCCCTGTGGATAGGTCCCCCCACCCACTCCCCACCCTGACCAATCCAATCCCCATTAGAGCTGTTCGCTCCAACTTATGAACACCTTGAGGTTGGTAAAATAAAGAAGCAAAGGAACCTTCTCTCAGCCCCAGAGAACTGTCTCTTCTGGCCCTTCTCCTGGGCAGAACTCTGAATCTTCACTTCCTAACCTAGGATTATCTAGGACTCACAGAGGGAAAGTCTGATCCTATAATCTCAACAGACATTCATATTATTAGTTTCCAAAATGTGGGATATTCATTTTTATTTATCATCATCTTGTTGTGCCAAAATTAGATAAGCAAGCATTCATCTTGATTTGTTCTGGTTCTCTCAAGCTATTGCTATTTCCTTTCACTGCCAGAGATCAAGTCCCTAACAGCATACTCTGTGTGTCAGGCAATATAGTAGATATTTCTGAATTATTAATTTTGACACAAACCATGGAACAGGCATTAGTACTAATCTTTTTTTTTTAAGACAAAGTCTCATTCTGTCATCTAGGCTGGAGTGCAGTGGCACCATCTCAGCTCATGGCAATCTCTGCCTCCCAGGTTCAAGTGTTTCTCCTGCCTCAGCCTCCTGAGTAGCTGGGACTGCAGGCATGTGCCACCACACTTGGGTATTTTTGTGTTTTTAGTAGAGACGAGGTTTCACTATGTTGGCCAGGCTGGTCTCGAACTCCTGAGCTCAAGTGATCCACCCCCTTCAGGCTCCCAAGATGCTGGGATTACAGGCATGAGCCACCACGCCTGGCCTAGTACTAACTTTTTGCAGAAAAAGAGGCTCAGAAAGATGAATACGCCCAAGATACTCTTCAGGTAAGGCTTACTGCAGAGTTAAAATCTACATCAAACTCAACTCAAAACTTATGTAGTTTCCATAATGGCAATGGTTTCAACAGTATATGCCTTAATTTAAAAGAAATTCTGGCAGCATCTCAAAATATAAAGTTGTGTTTGTAGTACGTTCCAAAGTTATTCCATTCAGAAAATCAATTTCAAGTAGGTTAAAGACCTTCATAAGAAAAGTCAAACCTTAGATGTTTAGAAGAACAAAGAAAAATTTCTTAAACAAGATACTGAAAATGCAATGCATAAGAAAACAATTCATTTTCTACATTGAAATGGTAAATTTCCGCTCTAAAAAAGGCATAATAGACAAAAGCTAAAGAAGCCATAGAGTGAAAAATGATATTTGGAACACATAGAGCAGACAAAGGAGTAGTATCCAGAATTAAGAAGACTTTATTCAACTTAATAAGGAAAAAGTCACCGATCTCCATCCCAATAAATGGGAAAGGCTTATAAATAGGTGAAAATATGAAGGGCCAACAAGCATAAAAAGGTACCTACCTCAGTAATAATCAGTGATATACATATTAAAGCAACCTAAAATACTGTTTTGCACATAGTAGGTTGGCAAACAATCTAAAATTTGCAAATAGGTCAATACAAATAGTGCTAAGTATTTGGAGAAATGAGAACTTACATTCACTCTGATTGGGTATGTAAATATGAAGAAACATTTGAAAATGTTTAATAAACTTGAAGATTACTTGCTTGAGATTTAGCAATTCCATTAGAGAAATCCTTACACACATGCAGAAGAAGGCATGCATTATCCATTCCAGCTTTTTTTAAAAGTGAAAAACTAGAGACAACCCAATGCTCATAAATAAGATGCTAGGTATACATAATTATGTTGTAGTCATATAATAGAATTCAGTAGTATAAACAAGTATGCTAGTGTTACATAAATCAACATGAATACATTGCTGAAACATTCAGTAAAAAAGTAAATTGCAGAAGTACATATGGAGCAAGATATTATAATATTTATATATATATATATTTTTTGAGACAGAGTCTTTCTCTTGTCGCTCAGGTTGGAGTGCAGTTGCATGATCTTGGCTCACTGCAACCTCTGCCTTCTGGGTTCAAGCGATTCTCCTCCCTCAGCCTCCTGAGTAGCTGGGATTACAAGTGCCTGCCACCACGCCCAGCATTTTTTGTACTTTTAGTAGAGATAGGGTTTTGCCATTTTGGCCAGGCTGATCTCGAACTCCTGATCTCAGGCGATCTGCCCACCTCAGCCTCCCAAAGTGCTGGGATTACAGGAGTGAGTCACCGTGCCCAGCCTACATAAATTTTTTTAACACCTGAAAAATCATGCTGTATTTTGTGTGGACATATTCAAGTGTTTATACTATGGGAATAAATGCTTACATGAGGATGATAAACACAAAATCCAGTATTCTGTGGAGAAAGGATTTAAGATGGGGAAGGTATCACAGAGTTTCAATGATATAATATATAATTTCATAGAACTTGATTATGAGTTGAAGGCTGTTCATCACGTTTTTTATTCTAGTTTTCTCTCTGTTTGAAATTTTCCAAACTAAAATTTAAAACTGAAGTGTGATACATGCATGCAGATGGTTAACATTTCCTGCTATTTAATGATTGTTGTGGAAGTTTATTTTTTGGAATGAAGGGATAATATATTACAAATAGCAAGTGTAAAATACTGCATGTATACTTTTATTGATTTTGTTAAAAATATAGGAAAAGAGAAAGATGTGGCAATGTGTCGTAAATAGAATGCTGACAAAACTATGATTTTTTTCAAAAAATGTAATCTATAAGTACAGTACTATATTTAGAGCATAAGCCTAATACAGAGCATATTGTGTTTATTTAAGATTATACATTCCCTTCACATCTGTGAACTCATGTAAATGGTAAAGAAATGTTTAAGGGTGGCAAGTATCTCTCATAAAGCTGGTAGAGCTGGTCTAGAGGGAGAGTGAATCCTCAGACTCTCAGACTAGACATCCGAACTGTGAGTTGAAACTGCAGGATATAGAAGTTTTGCATTAATTAAATGAAAACAAAAGCTGGCAACTGAGAATACAGGAAGACAAAAAACTGTAAGTATAAAACCTTAGATGTCTGAGATTATTCACTGATTCATCAAGAAACTCTGCATACATACAAAACACTTTTATTTCATGTTAATGAGTGTTTTCAGGGCCCTAGTCTAAGCCAGGCATTTTAGGTGCAAAGCATAAAAAAATGATTAAAATATTATCCGTAAGTTGCAAAACTCCTTAGAGTAGACATAAATAATGATAATACAATTATATATATATATATATATGCATTGATATACACAGACACCTGTACATAATGTGTATATATAGTCATACAGTTACACACACATATTTTAGTTGTTCTAAGACTGGTCATAAATATTCAAGCTTCCTGCTACCCTCCTTACACATATAAATGGGGTATGCATCTGAAAATTGCTTTGCAATAACCTCTTTTTGTAAAACAGACCTTGACATTGATACAGTAGGGCTGGGCTCCTGGCTGAACCCCACCCTTAAGCCTGGAACCTCGGCCCTAAGTGAAAACAGCTGACCCCATTTTTCCACCCAAATGTTGCCTTTTTGGCCTGCCCCACCCCTATCCTGTGCCCATAAAAGACTTCAGCTGACAGAGCAACACAAGCAGCTGAGCATTAAGGATACAAGCAGCTGAGTGGCGAGCAGAGAAGCAACTGAGCATCAGAGACAACAGATAAACGTGGCTAACTTCAGACAGTGCAGCTTCGGAGATGGGCCCAGCCGGAGATGGCTGGGTTTAAGGGAAAGATCACCTTCCCATTCCCTTTCCAGCCTCCCTTTCCACTGAAAGCCACCCACCGCTCAATAAAGTCTTCTGCATTAATCACCTTTCAGTTTGTGTGACCTGATTCTTCCTGGATGCTGGACAAGAACCTGGGCGCCAAGAAGACAGAGGCTGCCACTGTGACCTTCCACTGAGCTGGTTGACACTTGGCAGTCCCCGGACTGCAGAGCTGAAAGAGCATTGGTTGTAACATGGTTTGACACCATTGTGGGGCCCACACAGAGCCTGCCCCCTCCAGAGAGGAGTGACTAGCCAGTTCTAGAGTTCATTCACTCTGGTTCCCTCATTCCCTTGCTCGCATGCTTCCTCCTACAAGGAGTGGCCAGTGGCAGCCTGAGTGAAATGAGCCACTTCAGTTCCTGCTGGCAAAGGGGGTCAAGGGAATTATACCATCTCAACATGATGGATGCTTTTTCTTTGATAAGCATATTTGTATAGTTCTACCAATTTACCTCTTTGCACAGATGGTCACTTTTCTAGAGTCTTCATTCCTTGACTCCTCCATGCCAACTTCACCTAGCTTACACTATTTCCTAGCATTCCATACTTGCAGTCCTCATTGGGCCTCAGTGTGCCTCTTATTGTTCTGCCCAGCATTTTGACTTTCATCTATGTGTTTAGCATTGCTAAAGGCTTTTGCCATCTCAGAGTAGGTGAAAACAGGGTAGTTTAGAAGTCCAGCAGATTAGGAAGAGAGTTTAACACATTTGAAAGGCAGAATGTCACCTATTGTCCTAGCAGTACTTAGCTAAGTGACTTAAATGTAAAGTCATTGAACATGTACCGGATAATTCATGACCATTTAAAATATGTATTGATTGGCAATCTACTTCACTAGGCCTTTGTGGGTCATAGAATAGTATTGCTTGTAAAGGCTTTTGAAAGGTAAAATTGCTATGGGCAGTGAAATGATTTAGAAGATAATATCTCTTGATTTAACAATTGATATGATTTGAATGTGTGTCTCCTCCAAATCTCATGTTGAAATGTAATCCTCAGTGTCAGAGGTGGAGCCTGGTGGTAGGTGTTTGCGTCATGGGAGCAGATCTCTGATGAATGGCTTAGTGCCATTTACTTGGTGATGATGAGAGCTGGTTGTTGAAAGGAGCTTGCAAGAGAGGGGATTAAGACGGTGGATAGGAGGCAGGACTAGCTTGCAGCTCCCTCTCAGATGGACACACCAGTGTGTGGAGAGTCATATCATGGACTTTTGCTCCAAAAACTGCTGCAAGAACATACCAGCAAAGCTAAGAGAATCCACAGACCTTTTGAAGGAACTGGATGACTGCTGGAGGCTGCATGAGACACTGAAAAACTGTGAGTCTGTTTGCTTTCTCAACAGGGAGGCAGTGGTCTGGAGCAAGTTCTCAGCCCTGGAAACTGGCTGTCTGGAAATAGACTCAGTGCTGTTGGGGGGCACAGTGGGAGTGAGACTGGCCTTTAGGACTGTGGGCTGTGTCGGAACAGTGAGACCTGTGACTACCAGCTTTTTCCGACTTCCCTGGGATGTATATGACTCAGCAGAGGCAGCCATAATTCCCATGGGAACAGAACTCCATTGGCCTGGGAATCACACCCCCATTCCCCACAGCAGCCATAGCAAGCCCTGCCCAAAGAAAGGCTGAGCTCAGACACACCTATCTCTTCCCCTACCTGGTAGTCTTTCTCTAGCCACCCTGGTAGCTGAAGACGAAAGTCATAATCTGGAGCTCTATGGCTCTGCCCACTGCCTGAGAAACCTGAATACTTAACCAGGTATTCCTAGGGCAAGTCTGCATCCTCCCTGTAGGACCACAGCTGATACACTCTTGAAAGCGCCACCTCCTGGCTGGAGGCTAACCAACACAAAACCAGTGCACTAAACAAAAACACGACACAAACTCAGAGTCCACTTCACTCCCCTGCTACCTCCATCAGAGCAGGTACTGGTATCCAGGGCTGCAAGACCTGAAGACACATCACATCTCAGGACTCTTTGCAGAGACTCTCCAGTAACAGCCTGGAGCCCAGTAGCTCAACTGGGTGTCTAGAACCAGAAGAGCAAAAAGAATCACTGTAGTTTGGCTCCTAGGAAGCCACAACCCTTGAGGAAGGGGGAGAACACCACATAGAGGGAACATCCTGCGGGACAGAAGAATCTGAACAGCAGCCCTTGAATCCAAGATCTTCCCTCTGACATATTCTACCCCAGACTGTGAGAAGGAACCAGAAAAACAATTCTGGTAATATGAAAAAACAAGGGTCTTTAATACCCCCAAAAGATCATACCAGCTCACCAGCAATGGATCCCAACCAAGATGAAATCTCTGAATTGCCAGATAAAGAATCAAGGAGGCACCAGAGAAAGGCGAAGTCGAACTTAAAGAAATAAAAAGCATGATACAGGATATGGAAGGAAAAGTCTTCACTGAAATAGAGAATATAAATAAAAACAACCATAACTTCTGGTCAAGGAGACACTTAGAGAAATGCAAAATGCACTGGAAAACCTCAGAAATAGAACCAAACAAGCCGAAGAAAGAACCTCAGAGCTCAAACATAAGGCTTTTGAATTAACCCAATCCATCAAAGACAAAGAAAAAAGAATTTTAAAAAATGAACAAAGCCTCCAGGAATTTTGGGACTATGTTAAATGTCCAAACCTAAAAATAATTGGTGTTCCTGAGGAAGATGAGATATCTAAAAGTCTGGAAAACATATTTGAGGGGATAACCAAGGAAAACTTCCCCAGCCTTGCTAGAGATCTAAACATCCAAATACAAGAAGCTCCAAGAACACCTGGGAAATTAATCACAAAAAGATCATTGCTTAGGCACATAGTCATCAGGCTATCTATCTAAAGCCAAGATAAAGGAAAGAATCTTAAGAGCTGTGATTCAAAAGTATCAGGTAACCTATAAAGAAAAATCTATCTATCAGATTAACAGCAGATTTCTCAGCAGAAACCCTAAAAGCTAGAAGGGACTGTGGTCCTATTTTTAGCCTCTTTAAAGAAAACAATTATCAGCCAATAATTTTGTACACAGAGAAACTAAACTTTGTAAATGAAGGACAGATACAGTCTTTTTCTAGAAAAACAAATACTGAGAGAATGTGCCACTACAAGAACGTTAAAAGGAGCTCTAAATCTTGAAACAAATCCTCAAAATACATCAAAATAGAACCTCCTCAAGGCATAAATTTCATAGGACCTATATAACAATAATGCAGTGAAAAAAACCAAGGTATTCAGGCAGCAAATAATATGATGAATAGAATAGTACTTCACATCTCAATACCAACTCTGAATGTAAATGGCCTAAATGCTCCACTTAAAAGATACAGAACTGCAGAATGGATAAGAATTCACCAATTAAGTTTCTACTGTCTTCAGAAGACTCACCTAACACATAAAGAACTCACATAAACTTAAGGTAAAGGGGTGGAAAGAGACATTCCATGCAAATGGACAGCAAAAGTGAGCAGAAGTAGCTATTCTTATATCAGACAAAACAAACTTTAAAGCAACAGCAGTTAAAAAGACAAAGAGGGACATTATATAATTATAAAAGGACTAGTCCAACAGAAAAATATCACAATTCTAAATATACATGCACTTAATACAGGAGCTCCCAAATTTATACAACAATTACTACTAGACCTAAGAGATGAGATAGATGGCAACACAATAATAGTGGGGGGACTTCAATACTCCACTGACAGCACTAGACAGGTTATTAAGATAGAAAGTCAACAAAGAAACAATGGAATTAAACCATATCCTAGAACAAACGGACTTAACAGATACTTATAGAACATTCTACCCAACAACTGCAGATTATACATTCTATTCATCAGCACATGGAATATTCTGTAAGATAGACCATATGATAGGCCACAAAACCAGTCTCAGTAAACTTAAGAAGATCAAAATTATATCAAGTATTCTCTTAGACCACAGTAAAATAAAATTGGAAATCAATTCCAAAAGGAATCCTCAATACCATACAAGTATATGGAAATTAAATAACCTGCTCCTAAATGACCGTTGGGTCAACAACAAAATCAAGATGGAAATTAAAAAATTGTTTGAACTGAATGATGGTAGTGACACCACCTATCAAAACCTCTGTGATACAGCAAAAGCGGTGTTAACAGGAAAGTTCATAGCATTAAATGCCTTCATAAGAAAGTCTGAAAAAGCACAAATAGACAATCTAAGGTCACACCTCACAGAACTGGAGAAAGAAGAACAATCCAAACCCAAACCCAGAAGAAGAAAAGAAACAACAGAGATCAGAGCAGGACTAAATTAAATTGAAACAACAACAAAATAAAATACAAAAGACAAACAAAACAAAAAGCTGGTTCTTTGAAAAGATAAATAAAATTGATTTACCATTAGCAAGATTAACCAAGAAAAGAAGAGAAATAATCCAAATAAGCTCAATTAGAAAGGAAATGGGTGATATTACAACTAATACCACAGAAATACAAAACATTATTCAAGACTGCTATGAACACCTTTATGCACATAAACTAGAAAAGAGGAGATGAATAAGTTCCTGGAAATATACAACCCTCCTAGATTAAACCAGGAAGATATAGAATCTCCTAGCAGACAAATAAGAAGCAGTACGATTGAAATGGTAATAAAAAAATTGCCAACAAAAAAAGTCCAGGACCAGATGGATTCACAGCTGAATTCTATCAGACATTCAAAGAGGAATTGGTACAAATCCTATTGATACTATTCCAAAAGACAGAGAAAAAGGGAATCCTTCCTAAATCATTCTATGAAACCAGTATCATCCTAATACCAAAACCAGGAAAGGATATAACAAAATAAGAAAACTACAGGCCAATATCCATGATTATAGCAGATGCAAAAATCCTCAACAAAATACTAACAAACCAAATCCAACAGCATATCAAAAAGATAATCCACCATAATCAAATGGGTTTCATACCAGGGATGCAGGGAAAATTTAACATAGGTAAATCAATAAATGAGATACACCACATAAACAGAATTAAAAACAAAAATCACATGATCATCTCAATAGACACAATCATTTGACAAAATCCAGCATCCCTTTATGACTAACACCCTCAGCAAAATTGGCATAGAAGTGACATATCTTGAGGTCGTAAAAGCCGTCTATGACAAACCCACAGCCAACATTATACTAAATGGGGAAATGCTGAAAGCATTCCCCCTGAGAGCTGGAACAAGACAAGGATGTCCATTTTCACCACTTCTATTCGACACAGTGCTGAGGTCCTAGCCAGAGCAATCAGACAAGAGAAAGAAAAAAAAGGGCATCCAAATTGGTAAAGAGAAGTCAAACTGTTGCTGTTTGCTGATTATATGATCATATACCTATAAAACCCTAAAGACTCATCCGAAAAGCTCCTAGAACTGGTAAATGAATTTAGCAAAGTTTCAGGATACAAAATTAATGTACACAAATCAGTAGTTCTGCTATACACCAAGAGCAACCAAGCTGAGAGTCAAATCAAGAACTCAACCCCTTTCACAATAGCTGCACAAAAAATAAAATGCTTAGGAATATACCCAACCAAGAATGTGAAAGACATCTACAAGGAAAACTACGAAACACTACTGAAAGAAATCATAGATGACACAAACAAATGGAAACACATCCCATGCTCACGGATGGGTGAATCAATATTGCAAAAATGATCATACTGCCAAAAGCAATCTACAAATTCAATACAATCCCTATCAAAATATCACTATCATTCCTCACAGAACTAGAAAAAACATCATAAAATTCATATGGAACCAAAAAAGAGCCCGCATAGCCGAAGCAAGACTAAGCAAAAAGAACAAATCTGGAGACATCACATTATCCGACTTCAAACTATACTATAAGGCCATAGTCACCAAATAGCATAGTACTGGTATAAAAATAGGCACACAGACCAATATAATAGAATAGAGAACCCAGAAATAAACCCAAATACTTATAGTCAACTGGACTTTGACAAAGCAAACAAAAACATAAAGTGGGAAATGGACACCCTATTCAACAAATGGTGCTGGGATAATTGGCAAGCCACATGTAGAAAAATGAAACTGGATCTTCATTTCTCACTCTATACAAAAATCAAGATGGATCAAAGACTTAAATCTAAGACCTGAAGCCATAATGATTCTAGAAGATGAGGTTGGAAAAAAAACCTTCTGGACATTGGCTTAGGCAAAGACTTCATGACCAAGAACCCAAAAGCAAATGCAACTAAAACAAAGATAAATAGATGGGACTTAATTAAACTAAAAAGCTCTGTACAGCAAAGGAAATAATCAGCAGATTTAACAGACAACCCACAGAGTGGGAGAAAATCTTCACAATCTATACACCTGACAAAGGACTAATATCCAGAATCTACAAAGAACTCAAACCAATCAGCAAGAAAAAACAATCCCATCAAAAAGTGGGCTAAAAAACATGAATAGACAATTCTCAAAAGAAGATATACAAATGACCAAAACAAGCATATGGAAAAGTGTTCAACATCACTAATTATCAGGGAAATGCAATCAAAACCACAATGTAATACCACTTCACTCCTGCAAGAATGGCCATAATTTAAAAAATCAAAAAATGGTAGCTGTTAGTGGCGATGCAGTGAAAAGGGAACACTTTTATACTGTTGGTGGGAATGTAAACTAGTACAACCATCATGGAAAACAGTGTGGAGGTTCCTTAAAGAACTAAAAGTAAATCTACCATTTGATCCAGCAATCCCACTACTGAGTATCTACCCAGAGGGAAGGAAGTAATTATACGAAAAAGATTGCACACACATGTTTATAGCAGCACAATTTGCAATTGCAAAAACATGGAACTAGCCCAAATGCCAATCAATCAATGAGTGGAAAAAGAAAATGTGATACACAGACACCCCACACAAACACCCCCCCCTCCACACACATATTCCATGGAATACTACTCAGCCATAGAAAGGAATGAAATAATGACATTTGCAGCCACCTGGATGGAATTGGAGGCTTATTCTAAATGAAGTAAATCAGGAATGGAAAATCAAACATCATATGTTCTCACTCTTCTGTGGGAGCTAAGCTATGAGGAAGCAAAGGCATAAGAATGATACATTGGACTTTGGGGACTCGGGAAAAAGTTGAGGGTGGCGAGGGATAACAGACTACATGCTGGGTACAGTGTACACTGCTCAGGTGATGAGTGCACCAAAATCTCAGAAATCACCGCTAAAGAACTTATTCATGTCACCAAACACCACCTGTCCCCCCAAAACCTGTTGATATAGAAAATAAATAAATCAAAAATAAATAAAAATACACATTAAAAAATAATTTAAAAAAATAGAAGAGCTTGCCACTTCCTCCTTGCTCTCTCTTGCTCTCTCTCGTCATGTGATGCACCAGCTTCCCTTTCACCTTCAGCCATGATTGTAAGCTTCCTGAGACCCTCACCAGGAGGAGAGGCAGATGCCATGCTTTCTGTACACCCTGCAGAACTGTGAGCCAATTAAATCTCTTTTATTTACAAATTAAATAAAAGAGTTTTGTAGTCTTAGATATTCCTTTACAGCAATGTAAACAGACTAATACAGCAATATTCTTAGTTTACATAATGGAATTGAGTGCATGAAAACTATTATTTGAAGCAGGTATAATATTAGCCTTTGGCTTTGAGATAAGAACCAAAGATGTTGTTTTTCCTAGGCTATTGGACAACATATATATGAAGTCCATTATCCTATAAATAGAAAGTTGCTGTTTGCATTTTAGTTATAAATTTTTATAAATGATTCCCTCTATTTAAGGAAAATTAACTTGCTCAATTCTCCTACTTACTGCTTCCAGCTCCGTAAGACACACACACACCTGTGTTGGGAATCTTTTTATTAAAATATAACATACATACAGAAAAGCATACAAAACATAACTATATAGCTTGATGAATTTTTACAAGCTGATAACTACCAGCATCCCAGAACCCCCTGTCCTCTGATTCCCCTTACAGTCTCTGGTTTCTGTGCTCCAAAGACAGCCATTATCCTGACCTCCAATGCCCATAGTTTAGCTTGTTTTTTAAATGTCTATAAAGGGAAGTAAACAACGCATGCTCTTTGTGCCTGACTTCTTTTGTGCCACACTGCATTTGAAGATTTATCCATGTTGTGTTTGCAAGACCTGTTTCCATGTTGCATAATTGCACTTCATTTATTCTTATTGTTGTAGAGTGGTCCGTTAGGTGAATATAGCAGTTTATGAGTTTGTTCTGCTACTAGTAATTACTTGGACAGTTTCTAGTTTGGTTCTATTATGAATAGTGCTGCTTGGGCATTCTTGTGCACATTCTTTGGTGAACATTCTTTGGTACACATTTCTGTTGACCATATAAACCTAAGACTGGAACCGCTGAGTCACGAACATTCATTTGTTTAATTTTTGAACTGCCAGCTAGTTTTTCAGTGTTGTTGTACCAATTTACACTCCTACCAGTGCCATAAAACAGCTCTCTGGTTGTTCCACAGCTTCTTCAACATTTCATATTTTCTGTCTTTCCCATTTTAGCCACTTTGATGGAAAACATATCCTTATTAAAGACACAGATCATGAAAAACATCCCTGACCTGATACCTTAAGTGAACTCAATTTTGGCAATGTTAGCTAGTTTATTCTTTCTTAATGACATGCATCTGGGACAGATTGAGTGCATTCATCCACTGAAGTCCTTCAAAAGTTAATGATCTCCCATTCTTCCCCACCTCCTACCAAATACAAATGATATTAGCTCACAGTTACCATGGCCTCCTGAGAAAGCTGTTTTACCAGTACTTCTTTTTTATAGTTTCTTTCAGTAGAGATGCTATGGGTTTTTCTCCATTAATCAGATCAAACACTACATTTAAAGTACATTTCAGTTATTACAATGTCTACATTTTGTTCATAATTTAAGAGTAATCTAAGGGTAGTAACATGTTTATCTTGTGGCATGCCACTTTTATGTTTTCCAGAATCTTATTTTTCATTGCCATGATTGGACTGAAAAACAGGATGTTTTTTTCTATTGACTCACATTTCTAAAATTCCTTCTTGGTCAAAAGTGCAAGTCTGTTGACCCTTTCAACTTTTGTTTGAAAGGGACATTTTTGAGTTCTTATTAATTATTTTTCATTGCCTTTGTGTTTATTTTGCTCTGTTTTACTCTGTATCTTTTCGAATGAGTACCATTCTGCTTCTTATTTACTTATTTTTAAAATAAAGAATTGGAGTGATTTGTCATGCTTTTCTAGAAGTATCATTTCATTAGAAAGATATTTCTGGACAACAAAAGTTTAAGTGCTAATTGCAAAATAGTTTTATTGATAAAATTTGTAATTTCTCTTTCTGTTGCTTATACAGTTTGATAATCCTATGAATTCTACAGAAGGAATTCACATGTAATGATCCTTTAATAACTAGTGCCTGAGAAAAATAAACTTATTCTACACTTAATTTAATTTTCAACACTTTAAATATCTTTAAATTTGTTTCTTCATTTTGTTTCTGGTATCTTTTGCCTTGCAGAAATATGTAATTTTAAAAGAGCCAAATATATCTAGCTTTTCCTTTATGGTTTCTGTGATTTCTGTCATAATTGGGAATATCTTTCCCATCTCAAATTTATACAAACAGCCTTCTAAATTTTCTTTCAATATTTTTCTTAGAGCAAGGATTCATTTTTCTTCTACATGGATAATCAAACATACAAGCATCGTTTATTAAATTAGACATTCTCACTAAGTTCAATTAAAATCCTGTAACTACTAAATCTTTCTATGGATGCTCAGGCATATTTGACTAATGTATTTACCTATTCCTGTGCTAATATTATACACTTACCTTTGATTACAGTTACTCCATAGTTATTTTAGTATCTGGAAGTCTCCTACTTTGTCTTCTTGTTATTATTCAGTATTCATAAATTTCTTGACTATTTCTAGAGATATATTTTTCCACATACATTCTAGAATCGCTTTATATTGTTCAACAGAAAAGCTTATTAAGATTGTAATTTAAGTTGCATAACATTTCTATATTAATTTTAGAAGTAGTGACATTTCTATAATAGTAGTATCATTAGGAATATTTTATGTACTTCAGTTGGATTTTATAAATTAACTTTTATATAAATCTTATGCAACTCTTGCTATATTTAAGTCTAAGAATTTTCATGTTTAGTCCCTATTATAGATGCATCTTTCTTTTTTTTCTTTTGCTTCAACCTTGCTATTGGCAGAGAAAAAGTTACTGATTTTCTTAAGGTGTACAAAGTTAATTCTAAGGCTTTTCAAGAGCTACTGGAAAGAGACGGAGACATCTTTATTCCTGGAACAGAGATTTTGGCAAACATCTTGTCATGAGGAGTCTGAGAATCACTCAACATGAAGGAAAGTAGAATCTAAGGATGGAGACATGGCAGGTTCTGGAGCTATTATTTGAACTCCTAGAATAAGCCATATTTGAAACCATTACCAGTTATCCTTTACATTATTCCCTATGTTCATTTAATTTACGTAGGTTTAGGCCGGGAACAGTGGCTCAAGTTTGTAATCCCAGCACCTTGGGAGGCTGAGGTGGGCAGATCACCTGAGGTCAGGAGTTCGAGACCAGCCTGGCAAACATGGTGAAACCCCATCTCTACTAAAAAAAAAAAAAAAAAATCGGCTGGGTGTGGCGGTGTGTGCCTGTAATCCCAGCTACTCAGGAGGCTGAGGCAGGAGAATCACTTGAACCTGGGAGACAGAGATTTCAGTGAGCTGATATCGTGCCATTGCACTCCAGCCTTGGCAACAAGAGCAAAAAAAAAAAAAAATTAAATTGGTTTAAATAGGTCTTATTCTTCATTGTTTACCAAATAAGATGGTATGGAAATTTGAATTTGGCTTCCTCAGATAATTCTTATGCTAGTAATCTTCAGAAAAAATACCAGGACCAGTACACTCTATTACTATCATGAGGATATAATGAAAAATAATTTAATGGTATAGAGTTGACCATAAGAGAGGTGCTTCAATGTTATCAGAGATGTATAGGATAAAGCTGAAATTGCTTCATTAAACAGCTGAATTTTAATAGTTACTGATATAATAAAAGTATAGAAGGCTCTAAATACAAAACTATAAAAATGAAATAAAGTAATTGTGTGAAAGGAAGATGAAGAACATCTATTCTATTGCTTGCGAAATATAAATATATCAAATTTATATTATATATCAAATTTACATAATATGGATTTGATATATTTATATTTCTCTTCCAATGGAGAACTCAGAAATTCACTAGGCAATCATTACTTTATTCAAGGCAATTTTATAAATTAAACAAGATGCTAATTATACTATCAATAGCATAACTGTGCTTTTTGACTCAAAGAAAATATAACTTGAACCCACAATGATGTGAAGTTTCTTCTATACAGATCTTTGTTTATCCTGCTGATTTGTTTCCTCATTATTGGCTTCTTACGAAGTCATTGCTCAACTCTGATTTTCTTTGTGTTTCAGCTTTAAAGTCACATTGAGACCAATGAACATCTTTCAAGTATTTGATTATATTTGTGATTATACGTAGGGAACTTCTTTTCTTCCTGTTGAAAAATGATTGGAACTCAAATAAAAGTAGGACTGACCATGTATCACTCAGGGTGCCATAACATAAATTCTGCATCATTGGTCAATTCATTTATTCAATCTTTTATTTCACTCCACACCCGTATGGGGTGACTATGATGCAGACATGTTTATATGCGCAGCAGAAACATCACTGGAAAAAACAGACAAAAGTTCTTGCTCTCATGGAACTTAGATTCTGAGAAGGAAAGGTATCAAATAAACCTTAAACAAATATAAATACACTACAGATATATAAATTATGTAAAGTGGTAGTAAGTGCTGTGAAGTAATGTGGAGTAGGGGGGATAGAGAATGATAGTGGAGAAGGAGAAGGATGCCCTTTCATATGAGAGTCAGGAAAATCTCTGATAAGGTGACATTTATTCATGGAGTTGTACTGAAGGAGAAATCAAAATGGATATTTAAGGGAAACACCTTCCAGGCAAGTAAGGACCCTGAGACAAGAATATTCTAAGTATATTCAAGGAATAGCAAGAAGGTCTGAAGGGCAGGATATGATATTCATTTTAAAAGTTTGCTCTGTTTGCATATGAGAATAGATTGTAGAAAGGCAAGTGTCAAAGGCTATTACACACTTGCAAGATGTTTACTGAGAGATGACATTCAGTTTAGCTTGCTGGCATGGATCAGGTTTTAGAAAAGAGAATGAACCTGGAAGGACAATTTGAAGATATTCAGGATGACTCTGCAGATTTTGCTTGAGTAACTAGAACTATATGAAGATCAGGTGTGTGTGTGGGTGTGGGTGTTTCCGTGTGTGTGTGTGTATGTGTGTGTGAGAGAGTGTGTGTTGAAAAGGGGTAGACTGAAATAAATCAAAGTCCAGTTTAAATTTAAGATGGCAACTCGACAGTAGATGTAAGCCAAAAAATGTATAAGTCAGGTGTATCCAGGAGATGTTGGGACTAAAGATACAATCTTAGGAATTTTAAGCATATAGTTGGTATTTAAATACTTGGAATCAGATGAAGTCACCTACACAATGAGTACAGATGGAGAAGAGTTTATGAAGATAAAGAGAAATCAGCAAAGGGGAGAGCAAATAATTTTTTTCCAAAAAGAAAGGAAGTCATTAGTTATATCAAAAGCTGTTAATAGCTGAAGCAAGATGATTATGGAGAAATGGCACTGAATTTTTCAGTGTAGAAGTCATTAATGACCTTGACAATATCAGTGTATGAAAAAAATTTTGTGTTTCAGTGGGCAACTAAACATAGTCTGACAACTCTTTTAGGGTATCAGATTCTACCCCTGCTCATTGTCTTTGAGCTATTTTGCAAATTTTTGTAAGTGGTAGGTAACAAACAAATTATGACTTGTCTGGTAGTGACATTAATTGACTTTCTGTGTCCAGTTTGGTAGTGATCTAAATGAATGTGGAAAAATCAGTTTTGTCTGCATTTCCAATTAATTTCAACATTCTGTGCTCTAGATAAATTAGTGCTGTTTGACTTTTCCTTTGAATCAGTTATAACATCTCCCTGGCTCCCTCATATTATGTGAGTAAAATTATTTAACACATGTTCATTTTCATATCTGAATGAGGGTCATGATTTCACCTTTTTCGGAAAATTATCTTTTTAACATTAACATTGGTGTGGTGATGTAGGCAAAAGACTGGCTCAGATGTACTTGACAGAAAATGGAAAATGGGGTCGAGATGGTTGATTTGATATTCAGAAAAACCTTTTTTGGTAAAGCACATTGAAAAATCTCAACACAATTTAACAATTTTTAAAATTATGGTAGGAAAGTAAAAATAAGGGAATCTAGAATCTTGATATAAGAAGGCAATCCAGGCTTGGCGTGGTGGCTCATGCCTGCAATCCCAGAACTTTGGGAGGCCGAGGTGGACAGATCACTTGAGGCTAGGAGTTTGAGATCAGCCTGGCCAACATGGCAAAACGCTGTCTCTACTAAAAATACAATTATTAGCCAGGTGTGGTGGTGCACGCCTATAATCTCAGCTACTTGGGAGGCTGAAGCACAAGAATCGCTTGAACCGGGAGGCGGAGGTTGCAGTGAGCAGAGATTGCACCACTGCATTCCAGCCTGGGCGATAGAATGACACTCTTTCACAAAAACAAATAAATAAATATAAAACAAATTAAGAAGGCAATCCAGAGGGGTAAGTGAGTACTGGATCTGCTAATGTGAAGGGTCATGAGCTCTTGGGACAGGAAACAAAGCTTGAGACTAGAGCTCTGGTAAGATCCACAACATAATGCCGGGAGTGGCAAAATCTCAAGGGAAAAACCTGACTTTGCTTTAAAATGGAGATGTCTGAAATACTTGTCTGTCCTGAACTTAGCTCTAGATAAGCCAGTATAAAAGAACAATTATCTGCTGAGAATTTCTAACCACAAGGTGGCACACACCTTGTTTGTTGAAGAACTGAGGTACAGCAAGGTGTGGCTAGAACACTGAACCGAAGGAATTGTGGTATGACCTTAGTTAGGTCTTGGCTGTCATCTCCTTGTTACCCTAACATAAAAGGTTGTGAACAATAACTTCTCTATGTCACTGGATAATTCAGCCATGAGGCTATCTCTTGATTCACATCATAAAAGCCCAAACATTATTCTTTTGTTGCCATGCACACTTGCAGGTACAAGGATGTTAAAATCTACGCACCCCTCCCTAATTCTTATCTTGCAAAATTTGCCTGTTACATAATAATGACAGTTCCTTGAGTTTTTATCAAGTAGTATGTTTACCCAGGAAAGAACAGTATTTTAAAAAGGTGTTCTTATACGATTCTCCCCACTTCTTGCATTTTTTATTTTCTTTGGGACAAAAATGTTATTTGCCTTTGTTGGCATGGACAGTTAGTTACATTTTTAGGGGAAAATCTCAGAATGAGAAACTAAACTTGAACTAAAATAAATATACGTCTTAGTAAAAAATCTGAGAAATCAAATGTATTTATTTAAAGTAAGCTTAGATCTTTTTTTGAGCTCAAATCCCGTGATAATTCAATCTGAATTTATTTTGGTGCTCTCTCACTCACACCCATCTTATGAAAACCAAAGCATTTGGGGGTCTTTTACCCATCCGGTTAGCACTGAGATGCCTTGTCTAAACTTACAAGGGCTACTGAAATCTGACAGCCTTGGGTTTTAGTGCCATCTGGAAGCCCATTAAACTTTGCAAAAGCCGTGAAACTCAGCCTAAACTCCAGCCCCTCAGGCATACTAGGCAGCCACACCCCTCCCACCTAACCCAAAACTCCGCTCACCTCCTGCAATGCTGTGAAGGAGCAAGCTGTAGGTTCCCTGGGAGTCTGCAGATCTCTCTTCCCATCCTGGACTTCTGGGGCATGCCTCCCCTCCCACGTTCTCTTTTCCACAAGGCACATGTCTCCCTTTCCCCTATCTGGCATAATTCCCTCAAGGAGTGCCAGGAAGGCAGATCATCTGCTGGATAATTAGCCTTTCTGTCCTACAGCACAAACCTCCTGTGAGGTTAAAAGAATGAAGGAGCTGGCTGCCTTCTTTAAGTGGACATGAATGTAAAAAAGATCCATGAAGCACAAAACACAAATTCTGTCTCGATTAGTTATGCTGATTCACAGCTTGTAGCCTCTCCTCATAACCTGAAATACGTGATAAAGGAGGGCACGCTCCATCAAAACATACTGTCCAATTTGTGAGTGGTTGAAGGAGTGCCCCAAACCTCCATTGGCGGTCTGGCCTTTATAATCTTACACTCACAGTGTTTTATTCCTGAAATCTAAAGCTGAAGGAGAAAACTTAAATTACAAATGTCATCACTCATTTACTTAAAAGTTGTCTCCTTCTGTATATGCAGATGCTTCTAATTCTCTTGCAATCTTTCCAAGCCCTTTGCACTAGCTGTATTCTTTAGCACATTAAAGAAATAAAATCATTTCTTGACTCTCATGGGCAGATAAGATGGAAATGGCAAGGTACTGCTGGGAATAATAGGCAGAGGAATGTTGCTTTTGATAAGAAACCAATAGAGCTATATCTACTTTCTTTTTTTTCTTTTTCTTTTCTTTTTTTTTTTTTTTTTTGTTGAGATGGAGTCTCGCTCTGTCACCCAGGCTGGATGCAGTGGCGCGAACTCGGCTCACTGCAAGCTCTGCCTCCTGGGTTCACGTCATTCTCCCGCCTCAGCCTCCAGAGTAGCTGGGACTACAGGCGTGTGCCACCACGCCCGGCTAATTTTGTGTGTGAGTGTGTGTTTTTAGTAGAGACAGGGTTTCACCGTGTTAACAGAATGGTCTCGATCTCCTGACCTCGTGATCTGCCCGCCTCGGCCTCCCAAAGTGCTGGGATTACAGGCGTCAGCCACCGCGCCCGGCCGAGCTATATCTACTTTTTATACATGTCTTCAATGACACATTTATGATTAAACTAAAGATGTTGGAATGAAAATGACAAGTGAACATTTCTCAACATACAAGAAAGTCTATCTCAGTGTATCCATGGGCCAGGAAGAGACGACACTTTAATAAATGTGTTTTTTTGGGGACTAGCCCAGGCTGAGAATGGAAAAGGCTCTGGTAGTTCCATCAGGTCTTTAGTTTCCTGGGTATGCATAACTCTGTATTATTTGGTTGAGAAATTAAAGGATTTTCCTTCAGTGTATTCTTAAATCATATTATTCCGACATTTTATTATTCTCATGTTTTCTTTCATTATGAGAAAATTGTTGGGGAGGTGAGCATTTGCAAACCTCTTTTTATATTGCGTTTATTATGTGGAACTGCGAATCTCTGAAACTCCTTTTACTTTGTACTTACTAAGTTGCTATGGAAAACATTTTTTGAGAATGAAGGACAAATTCTGAGAGGAAAAATACTGAATAAAAGGTTTCAACTCTTGCTGGCATTACAGTATTTCCTCACAAGGGGACTGCATTTCAAATAGTCTCTTTTTTTGTGTAATACAGAGGAAAGTATAATTTATTCTAAAGTTGGCATCACTACAAAAAGTCAGTCAATGCTCAACTTCTGGTATTTGGTTGTGAGGGGTTTTGCTTTGTTTTGTTTCTGTATGTGGAGAGGAAAGGGACCAAGCCAGCCTTTCTGGATTTTGGAACTGATATACTCTAGCGCCACCTACTGGGAAAGGGTTTACAGTGCCCCAAATTACAAGAAACCCAAACTCAAAATCTTCTGATGCTTTCTCTCAAAACTTTCATTTATTTTTCTTCTTTTCCTATTCTTTTATTTTCTGTTGATTTTCTATTCATTTTTATTTGTTTCCCTTTCTCTGGTATAAATACTCCAGCTTTCTCAATGTAATTCTCATACACAACTCTAAAACAACTCCCTAAAACAACTGCTTTTATGGCACGTGGAAAGGTTGGAGATGAGAAAAAATCAAGTCTATTTTAGGTCATATGTCTTCACCGCAAATGATGATTCATGGATATTAAATTCATAATCCATTATCTTACATGTTAAACATTAATACTTAATATTAATATTTAATATTCTCAAGACCAGAATCCATTGAATCGTAATTCTTCCACTAACCGGCTATGAGGCTGTATAACCTCCCTAAGTCTTTATTTGATCACTTGATAAAAAAGCAATGCTAATAATACACGTTAGATAGGAATGCTTTGAGAATTAAATGATGTGTGATGTATGCAAACTTCAGCAGAGCACTTTTCATGCAGTAAATGCACAATAAATGTTTTCCATTGTAATTACCCTTCTGAGGACAAAGTTCATGTTTTCATTCATCTCTGTAGCTTCAGAATGCATAATAGAGGGTTTATATATTTCCTTCCATGTCTTAATATATACTAGAAAATTAATTGTGTTGGGTACAATAGAAGAAAAAAACATTATTGTCATGACTATGAGCTAGCTACTCTGCTAAGCATTTTGTAGGTGTCCTTTCATTCACTAGACAGAGGATACAGAAACTTGATTTTTTCCATTCTCAGTGTATTAGTCTGTTTTCACACTGCTATAAAGATACTACCTGAGACTGGGTAATTTTTAAAGAAAAGAGGTTTAATTGACCCACAGTTCCACATGGTTGGGGAGGCCTCAGGAAACTTAGAATCATGGCATGAGGTGAAGGAGGAGTAAGTATCTTCTTCACAAGACGGCAGGAGAGAGAGAGCGAGATCAAGGGGAAGTGCCTCTTTTAAACCATCTTACCAGATCTCGTGAGAACTCCCTTACTATCACAAGAAGAGAAGGCGGAAACTGCTCCTGTGATATAATCACCTCCCACCAGGTCCCTCCCTCAACATGTAGGGATTATAATTCAAGATGAGATTTGGGTGGTGACGCAGGGCAAAAACATGTCACTCCATTTCATAACTAACTTTCTAGGTAAAATTTGAGCATTCCTCCCAAGGGCTTAGTTTTCTTCAGAAAGGAGTGGGCTAGCCGGGCGCGGTGGCTCACGCCTCTAATCCCAGCACTTTAGGAGGCCGACGCGGGCGGATCACGAGGTCAGGAGATCGAGACTATCCTGGTTAGCATGGTGAAACCCCATCTCCACTAAAAATACAAAAAATTAGCCGGGCATGGTGGCGGGGGCCTGTGGTCCCAGCTACTCGGGAGGCTGAGGCAGGAGAATGGCGTGAACCCGGGAAGCGGAGCTTGCGGTGAGCCGAGATCGTGCCACTGCACTCCAGCCTGGGCGACAGAGTGAGACTCCATCTCAAAAAAAGAAAGGAGTGGGCTATACCATCTCTAAAATTTCTTTCAGCTCTATTATCTTTACTGTAATTTTACCAGCCTTAAAATTAGATTTGGGTATAATTCAACCATTATACTGGTTAGGATTCTGCTTCTTTCCATTTTAAAATGAAAGAAGCAAGAATTATGGGTAACTAGAACAAGAGGTATCAAAGGTCATCTAGCCAACCTCCATTCACAGATAAGCAAACAAAAAAACAAAAAACACACACAGAAAGGTGAAGTATTTTCTGCCCAGTGTCCTAACACTAGATGTAACAATATTAAGAGTTTAGTACAGAAAATTTGGAAGAGGTGGCACACCTGGATTTTGTATGCTTTAGTTTCTCCGGGATAGAAACAAAGGAGAATGTAGTGTGGCAGTAAAAATATGAGTAAGTATATACATATCACAAATGACAACCTAAGGAAATCCACAATATTAGATTTGGTGTAGACCTCAGCAAATCTAAACAGGCTAAGACCATCTAGCTTATAACACGTATCTTCAGAAATATTCTGAGGTATAGCATAATGGAGTGATTTTTCAAACAAGAATCCTCTTTCCTTTCTATTTAAGTCTAAATTTAAATTACATTGTAGAAAACTTGAAAAGAATATGAAAAAGTCACCCACAATTATATGAAACTAAATGAATGCTTTGATAGTTAAAAATATTTCTTACTAGGCATATATTTTTTCTATGCATATATATATAGTAATTATAGTATGCGTGAATTAGTTTTATTATTTGATTACAGTTTGGCATATTGTTACATGATCTCTATAGGCATCAAATGCTTGCAACATTATCCAGCAAATGATCATATAATTTATCTTAACATCCATCTATATCATTGAGCGTTAAATTTTTCCTCTTCTCCCCTTCCTACTCTCTCTTTCTCCCTTCTTTCCTTCTTTGCTTTCCCTCCCTCCCTCCTTTCCTTCCTTCCTTCCTTCGTCTTTCAGCATTTTAAATAATGCATTGTATTTATGGCTTTCTCTGTGTTTTAGGATCTTTCTATCAAACTATCAGAACGGTTGTCAAATTGCTTTGTCAAATTACTAACTGCCTTCTTCCAAAGTGTATAGTATTTAACAATGCCATTGGTAATATAACATTTTATACGTTTTTCTCTACTCTCAAATACAAGAGGAATGAACATGTCTATTTAATTTCTTTTCATTACTGACATATTTAGACTTATTTAAATCATTTTATTTTGTATTGGTCCTGCTTTGTTGATGTTTGTTCATTCTTCCCCTTCCACTTTCTTTTAAATTAATGACTATTGTAATACTATATATTTTCTTTATTGGTTTGGAAATAATATACTGAATTTTTTGTTCCCTGAACTTAAAATTAAATTCACGTATGTAACTTAAAATGTATAAACTAATTAAACAAAAACCCAAGCATACTAACTCCAATCAGATGCCTCCTGACTAAATCAATATTATCCAATATTTTAATTCCATTATGATTCTTCAACTTTATTTATTATTATTATTATATATTCAATGCTTACTTAAATTTACCATAGATTTACTAATTACTTTGGCTGACGTTACCTCTTGAATCTCAGTGTCTCCTTTGGGGTTGGATTTTTTTTTTTCCTGTGGTTTATCCTTGAGAAGGTATGTTAGTGAGATTTTTCTGGGTACTCATTCAGTTTTCATTTTCCTGAGGTACCTTTAGTGTGTCTTTATTTATGACAATTGTACCATGTTCTTTTGGGTAATCTTCTTTTTTTCAGAGAGATATTATCTTTGAAGTACTGTAGTTTGATTCTGATCTCTTTTTTATATAAGATACCATCTGTGAAATGCAATGTATGATATGTAATATAGTGGTATACATAGATGAATTTATATGTTTGTAATATATATGTAGCTCTATAATTTATCTTTCAATACATATATTTTAATATTGTTTTAGATTTGACTCAGGTTTAGATCTAAAGATTTATATTTTTCATAAATTTTGGCAATTTTTGAGCCATTATATCTTCTTATAAGGTCCTTCACCTACTCTTTTTTCTTGGATATTTCTTGGACACTCCAATTTTATCATTCTGTTATTTTATTCTATTCTATTCTGTATTTTTATTAACTTCTCTTTTGTAGATTGTATCCCTCTATGTCTCTGTAATCTGAATAGCTTCTTCGGCTCTACCTCCAAGTACTCTCACTCTACTTACTGTTGTGTAACCTGCTATTTAATCCACTCAATTAATTTGTATGACTGGAGACAATACTTTTCTATTTCTAGAAGTTCTACTTGGTTTTTCTTTACATATTCCTACACTCAACCTAAAGAGATGGGCAGCACTCTCATTAGCTAGTGACACCCCCTAAAAAGAGGGAGTACTGTGCCAGGAAAACTAGCTCCTGTCAGACGCTGCAAGAAAATACGGCTTTTCTCTCTCCCACTATCTTCATTAGAATATAAGATGATCATATTTTTTCTCCATTTTCCGAATTTTATGAAATGTATTTATTTTTACAAAAATACAAGTTTAAAGTAATGCATGAGTTTTTAATAAAATTATAATTAGAGATATAAGAAATATGTTTATTTATTAAGAAAGAACTTAAAAAGGCATGAATACATCTATTTCTAAACTTTGAAAACATATTAAAAGCCAACATTTGACAATTCTTAGAATGTTTTCAATACAGTTCTAAGTTTATGCTTAAAAAATAAAATAGCTAAAATGTTTGCACTGGTATGCAGTCTCAACCAGGTACTTTCCTAAGATCTTTCTATATATTATTATAAAACAACCCTGTAATGTAGGTTTCTTTTACCCTCATTTTAGAATGAGAATATTGTGACACAAAAGGATCAAACTCATTTGAAGTTATGTAATTAGGAAGTGATGGAACTGGTTTTCAGATGCATACTTTGGATTTAGTTTACATGGGTTTTAATTCCTGTGGCATTATAATTTTTAGGTATTTGACAATTAGGAAAATTAAAATCAAATTTCAATCAACCATAGACATTCCTTTAGCAGTCCTTTAACATCATGTCCATTCAGTCTGGATAATTCTGCTTTGTTTTGGTGGTTTATTGTTTTTGTTTTATATTTGTTTTCTTTTGTTATTGATAGTCTTTGTTTGCCCGTTGACTATTTTTCATGTAATAGGCAAAAGGAATAAAAATGAAAGTAAAAAAATTTACTTTTTTTTCTTTGTCTCAACTTGTGCCAAATTTGCTAGGTGCAGAAAGAATCTTTGCGATGAAGTTTTGGAGCATAGGTGGGATGGGATGTGTATGGGGTCATAAGGAGCAGATCTGTAATATTGGGAAGCCAACATTCTTATCAGTCTGCCATAGTGAAATCTTTCGTTCCTGGCTAAGTAATTTTGGTTACACTTTCAAAAGTCAGACATATTCGTGGGCCTCCATTGTTGATTGGATCTTGGTAATTTTAAAACATTTTGCATTTCATTTTTTGGTCAATATTATACTGTAAATATGAAACAGATTCCAAAATAAACACAAATGCTTTCTTTGTGAAATATTCTGTTGAATAATTTATACAACTTGTAAAATTAATGTAGATAATATAGAATTTTTTAGAAATGCATTAATTTGGATTTCTGACTTTATATTTTCTCCTTGAGGTACCACTTTTTTTGATGGAATATTTTCCAGTTGAAAATAAAAAGATTAGGCATCTTTCCCCCTTTTGTGCATTTAGCACAGAAGATTATAAAATAGTATTTATTTCAATTTTGAAGAGTTCAGAACACTTAAGTTAAAAAAAAAAGTGTCTCCAAAACAATTCCTGGGCATTCGTTATGAAGTTAGGTCTTTCCATTCAAAATTGTTTTGAATTTCTAACATTTTGTGGTAAAATGATTAGATCCTCTTTTCTTCCTTATACCCCATTCCTCATATACTCATCATTTCCCAATAGAAGTCAGTTTTCAGTATTATAGATCAGGTTATTTTTAATAATATAATATGTTATAAGAGTTATATCACGAAGAGGTTATTAACTGGATTGAAAAGGCTTGACTATTTTTTCTGAAACTGTATCTTGGTGCCAGATAATTTTGGAGGTTCTTATCTCTTTTTCTTTTTCATACATAACACCTGAAGTTTATTCCCAAACTAGGAGCAGAAGCAGATATGGAGAGACCAAACAAAGTGCTTGGTATGATCCAAAAACCTAACATTAAGGCCTAGCATAGCATTTATGATTTGCTGGATAGATTAGAGAAGCCAATTCCAAATCTCCACCAATGTGCAGAATTTACTTGGGATAAATTGTATCTCTTGGACCTGATGAGGACTGACTAGACATGCTTCAGAATCTCATGTATGTGTTAAACCAGATGATATTAAGGATTTTGTTTATGAAATAAACCATCTCATCACATTTCAAATTAAGAGGAATTTTACTTGGTTTATGTTTAGTATTGAGAAAGAAAGAGAGACAGAGACTTCTTTATTGGTTCATCTTTTGTCTTCTTTTAGCTACTTGCTATTTCTTTTGTAGCCTTCTGGTTCATCCAGAGTGACTTGTGTCTCTTGATATATGTGTAATAAATATGCCATAAAGGAGGACAATATTATTAATGTAGCAGATGACCAAGAGTGGATTTAAACTCATTTCAATAACTTACAGAGGACAAGCCAAAAGAAACAACCCCCCAAAATAAATTTAATGTCATAAAACATTATTACTATAACTATAAAATGACTCATATATATATTTTCAAAAGCCTTTTCTTAAGGTGGTTGTTTGAAATGATTACAGTGAACACCCTAAAAACAGAATAAGGACAAGTGTGGCATGATCCTTCTAGGTCAATGGAAATTTAAGCCCTTCACCTGTGTGGCAAAATTACCACTCTGTTTTGTTCAGCTCAGAAATGTAAGCATTCAAACTAAGAGAAAAAGTGGAGAGAGCAGGGTAAACCAGCTTGAGTAAGTTCAACGTATTACCTTGTGTGGTAGGCAGAATTGTAATATGATCCCTGGGATACCCGGCCCTGGGTGTATATGCCCTGTATGATTTCTTCTCCTTGGGTATGGGTAGGATTGTAAATATGATAGGGTGTGACTTGCATGACTATGATACATTTTATGGCAAAGGACATTTCCAGATAAAATTAACATCTCTAATCAGTTGATTTTGAGTTAATTAAAAGGGAGATTATCCTAGGTAAGCTTGGCCTATTCAGGTGAGTAATTTAAAGAGAGGGATTGGGGCCCACCGTGGGGTCAGAGAGATTCTCATACTGATCTCTAGGAAGTGAGCTGCTGTGTCCTGTGAGTTCCATATGGCAAGGAGCCGTGAGCACCCTCTAGTAGTTGAACTCAGTCCCTAGGTGTCAGCCAGCAGGAAAATGGGGAATGCCATCCTCCAACCACAAGGAACTAATTTCCGTCAACAGCCACATAAACTTGGAAGGGCATCCCAAGCTCTAGAAGGGTATGCAGGCTGGCAAACACCTTAAGCTTTATTAAATCCTGAGAAGAAACCCAAGCTAAGTTGTACCTAGACTCACAGAAACTGAGATGTTAAATATGTGTTGCTTTAAGCCATTGAATTTGTGATGATTTATTATGGAGCAATAAAAAATTAATATACCTTGTATTTCATTCAATTAGAAAAAGCGAAAGCTATGTTGAGCTAGCCTAGGCTCAGTATTTTATTACTGAGATAGCATACGTCTGAGTGGATTTATATATGTGTAATACATATACAAACACACATATATATATAAAGCATTGGATAATTTTTTTATGTAAGTTCAATTAAGTTTTCATGTAAGTTGAATAAGAGTTGAAACATTGACTTTTTCTTAAAAACAAACAAACAAACAAACCCCTGCATTTTAGGAGCTTAAAGCAGTGACTGGAAGTTAAAAACAAGTTTATTATATGACTCAGCAATCTAAGTATTTATCAAGAGAATAAAAACATGTTCATACAAAGATGTATTCACAAATATTCATAACACCTTGTTCATAATACCTTAAAATTGGAAACAGTTAAAATATCTTAAAAACAGATGAATAGAGAACTTCATAGGATGGGAGTACTCAGCAATAGAGAGAAATGAGCTTCTGAAATGCAAAACTATGTATTAATTTCAGAAATATTATACTTGGCAAGAGAAAAATTTAAAAAGGCCATATATAAAATAACACCACCTGAATAATTTTATTTCTATGAAATTCTAGCATAGAATAGAATAGACTAACATATAACAGAATGTAAATCAATGATTGCTTGGAGCAGAGGGTGGGGGTGAAAAGTATTTTAGAGGGATGAAATGTGTTGTATCTTGATTGTGGTGGTAGTTACACAAGTGTATACACCTATCAAAATTCATTGAACTAAACACTAAAAATGAATTTATTTTAGTGAAGGTAACATATACCTCAAAAAAGCTGATTAGCAAAAACAGTAGCTGGTATATAGTGAAACATAAAATAAATACTTGTGAATGAGCAAAACTTGACTTAAAGTCAATTTTATTATTTAAATTATTTGATAATGTATTTTAACAAATGTGTTTTTCATAGTAGCCCATATGGATCTATACATAAATAGAAAGCCATAGAATATACATTACTAATTTGAAAATGTAAAATGAATGTCCTAAATTATTTATCTCACCTATCTTTGACAGTGGGCTATCTGCAAGAGTTAATTTGGGGTGTTTTCCATTTTTAATGCAACCCAGTGTTATTTTTCTCCACATCTTGATGATTCTAATGAACTTTGGTCATCATAGGCTAGCTGAAAAGATTTATCACAAAATGATTAACAAGACAGTTTAGAGAGTCATGAAGACGTGAAGAATCATACGGTTACATTTTGATACTGGAGTTAATGTATTCTGAGTTACAGGGAAAATAATGGCTTAAGTAAACTGGCTTGAAAAATTTTTGGTCCAATTATTCCTTAGGAAATAAGACTTTCATGTCTTTAGATGTATAAGGATAAAGTGATTATTTAAGTAGTCAGGAATTTAAGTTGCCAGATTCTTAAAAGTAAAATCACAACATTAAGAAAGTTAAAATATTTATATAGAATTGTAAATTCTAAATAAATATATTAGGATATCTTACAGGAAATTTGGCAATGCATATCAAAAGGCAGAGGAATATAATTCAGACCTCAAACTATTATTATTCTCTTTGTTTTGCTTTCAGATATTACATTAGATTGTCTTCTTCTTTATGCAAATCTACAATAAAGTAGGATCAGTTAAAAGCTGTAATTCTACATTGAAAGCAGTAATTTTATTAACTAGTAAATGATTAAAAAATAAATCCAAGATTGTATTTCTATTAATTCATAACTCTTCAAAGATCTTTCAAGATCCTCTGGCACATCCTTAAAGAATGCTGCATGGGAAACAGTGCCTGTGTATAATTATCCACTTTATTGTGCTCAAACCTCTCAGCATCATTTTTTTTTTTTTGCCAGCAGGTGACGGATTCTTCGCTGTGTAGCTGGAATATCACAGTATATAATATGGACCTGATAAAAAATGAAGATTAGATAATTTTATTGACAGAAACTTTAAACTCTGCACTTGCCACTATTTAACTGTTCTATTCCACCATTAGAGGTTTTTGGACAAAGGTCAATTGCTCAATAGGCTGGGAAGTTATGAGAAGGATCTGAGAATCATGGGCCATTGGATTAGATGCCATTTAAAGTTCATTGTGGCTGGAGATTCTATGATTCTGTAGATTCTGATTTCAGAATGCATTTTTATTCTTTCCCAACTCAATATGCATATAAAACTGACTAATTATGTTTTATATTTGCATAGCACTTAAATACTGGCTTATACATTTTTAAATAAATTCAAAGAGGTGAGCTAAGACTGTTTAATGCTCCACTCTGGTTTACATACCTCTTGGTGCTATAGAAACAACAAGTTTTTGTACCCACCCCATGTAACTTCAGGGAACTGCTGTGTTTTTTCTGATTCAGTTTTGCATTGTTATAATACAATTTTTATTTCCATGACTTTTTGTAGCAAAATATTTACATTTTGTAAACAGTGGATGTCTTTTCTAAAATTTCATTTTTCTCTCTTGTAAGCTGTAAAAAGTTTGTATTGTGTGCTTTAACTTCTTTGCATTTTCCCTTATTACAGAGTGAATAATTTTTGCAAATACATATAGACATATTGTTTTGATAAATAATTCAATAATTTTATTTTAAGATATGCCTATTATTGACATTTTCTAAATTAGTGCCATTTTGTCTATGGCTGTCTTCCAGGCCCCAGCCATTTAAATTATTCAGGCTCCAGAACTCACTACTCCTGTACTTAGGTAATTAGAGTTATAAATACTAACTCTGAGAATAAACTTGACCATTAACTTGGCATTAACTCGACCAACTTCAAAAGTATTGACAGAAAAATAAAGAAAAGAGAGGGCTAAAAGTGCATAAAAATTGAAATAGAATCATGACATTTAACTGTTTATTAAGTATTTATTGTTCATGGTAACAATAGGATACTCTATAAATACTTTATATGTAAAGTTGATAATAGCCATCATAATTACAGCATCTGTTTTTTAACAGGCTTTCAATATTTAAGATACCAATCCAACAACACTCTCTTCTCTTTAGTACCTGAAAGATAATAGCTCCTTTAATTAAAGGCCAATGAGGAACATGCAATGCAACCCACACAAAAATCAAACCTATGATTATCTCAATGTTTTAATTAACTGCACCGTAAGCATAAATTACAGTCTTGATGATGGTGAAGAACACAGAAAAAAGTCTGTATTACAATTATTTTGCCTTTGACCTTGCTATGGATCATTCCTTCCAATAAATACATTATTGTATTAACAATGCTTTCCTCCTGTAAAAGATAAGAAAAACATTTATTCTTGATTAGTTTTCTTGCTATAAATTGAATTTGAATTTGTGAAGGCAAATATGGGCTGTCTGCATATCAGTTAAATGTTTTCTTGCAATACCTGTCTACTCTGGAGAGATAGGATGAAATCAGAGGAACTAGAAATGCATGAGATGGAAAGTTCAGGAATCCTAGTTCACAGTTGAGGAACCCTAGGTCACCACTCACCAGCTGTATGACTGTGGGTGATGTCACATAAGCTCATTGCTTTTCCCTGAATAGAATAAGAGGATTGGACCACACGAGCTTCTTGCAAAGTGAGCCCCAAAGGGCTTGGTTTCCTAATGAATTTTCAAGCATTTGTCTCTTTGAGACCCCCAATTACTTTGTGTAAGCATCAACAAAGCATCTCTGTTTTTTATCATTATTTTTGTTTCAGTATGTTTTATATTTGGGGTTTTAGGGTTAAGATTTTCTTAGGAGAAAGAAGCCTCTAATTTATAAAAAGGTTTTGAAAACCACTGGTCTGAGTTAGCAGCAGCACTCTTTCTAGTTCACTAGTTCTCTGTTTTGGTTTATTCTGATTTGGTGAACCATTTGCCCCAGCACACTCAACCAGGAAATTAAAAAAAAAAAAAATGGATAAAACACCTTCCCTCTCGTGCCCTTAATCACTGAAGTTTCATTTGGAAAATGTCACCAATATTTTCTGTGCTAACTAAAATTTGCAGCAGTGGATTGTTTCTTGAGGACCATTCAATCTCCTAGGTTTACTTTAACTTTGTAAGATCGCTTTAATAGCTCTTTCTTATTTGGATAAGGCCTATTTCATTTCTTCCAGTGTGACAAAGGACCTTGCTATGTGCTGTTCTAACAGGATATTTTTCCTTTCCTCCACTGGGCTAATAGCCTGGAGAAAAAGAATACAAGTTTAGTTTTAATTTCTGGATAATAATTATTTTGTCTTTTAATCTATGAAGTAGAGCAAACAGTATTATCCTATCATATGATAAAAAGCACCAATACAATGGACTTATGAAAAGCTAAGTATGTAAAAATATCAAATACTTAAATTCTGACACGTGTTTTAAAATATATGTATATTTTTAAACTGCTCCAGAAATGTTGGGGTAAATAGTTTGAAACTTTAAATTGAAGAGTTTGTTTCTGCTGTCATTTAATTTTTTTCAAGTAACTGAGTGCTTATTTGAGGGAAGGAGAAAACCTTTAAGAGTTACTTTACAAAACACAATACATGCTTTTAAAGGGTAATTTCTACCTGTACTCTAAATAAGCAAAAAGCAAAATGAGGTAAATAACAAAAGGAACATTTTATTAACTAAAATGTCCCTAGGGAATAGTCAACATTAACTTAATAAATAATTGTGGAATGAATAGATGGGTAAGCATCTGCTTTAGTCTGTTTTGTGCTGTGATAACAGAATACCTGAGAGTGGGTACTTTATAATGAAGAGAAATTTATTTTCTCATAGTTCAGAAGGGTGACAAGTTCAAGATTGAGGGGCTGGCATCTGGAGAGAGCCTTCTTGCTTCATCATTCCATGGCAGAAGGCAGGGGGGCAAAAGAGAGAATCCAACTCCTGACAACACTTTCATTAAGGCATTAAACCTACCTATTGGGCTGGAACTCTCATGGCCTAGTGACTTCTTACAAGCCACATCTCTTAGTACTGTTACAATGGCAATCAAATCTCAACATGAATTTTGGAGGGGAAAAACATTCAAACCACAGCATTCTGTGCTTGGCCCCCCAAAACTCATGTCCTTCTCACATACAAGATAGATTCATTTCATCCCTAAAAGTCTTAACTCGTTCCAGCACCAACTCATAAGTTCAAAGTCCAGAGTCTCATCTAAATGAGATATGGGCGAGACTCAAGGCATAATTTATCCTGAAGCAAATCCCCTTCAGCTGTGAGCCTGTAAATTAAATATGTTATATGCTTCCAAAATATAGTGGTGGGATGAGCATAGGATAGACATTCTCATAGGCAAGAAGGAAGAAGTAACAAACAGATCCCAAGTAAGTCTAAAACTAAACAAGACAAACAACATGAAACATGTTGTTTGATAGTGTTAAGGCTCCAGAATAACCTTTCTTGACTCTGTGTCTCATCTCCTCGACACACTGTGGTAGGGGCTGAGCCTTTGAGGTCCTGGGGAGCCCCACTCCCGTAGCTTTGCTGACTAAAGCCCATGTAACTGCTTTTGCATATTGGAGTAGAATGCCTGTAGCTTTCCCAGGTTGGCTTTGCACTCTGGTAGCTCCAGAGTTCTGGGATTTGGAGCTGGCTCCACTTGGCACTGCGTCAGTGGAGACTCTTTGGAATGACTCCACTACTGCTGCAGTTTTTCGTCTGGGCCTCCAGTCTATTTAGTAGGTACTTTAAAATCTAGTTGGAGGGAGCCATGCTTCTACAGCTTTTGTACTATGCACCTGAAAATTAGCACGAGGTGGATGCTGCCAAGATTTACAGCTTATACATTCTGGAGTAGCAGGTGAAGCCACATCTGGGTCTACTTGAGCCATAACTGGAGTGGTCAAGGCAGCAAGGCCTGAGACCCCATCGGCTCCCCATGACTGTCCCCTGAAGCCATTCTACCTCAAGGCTCTAGAACTCAGCTTGAGATAGGAAGGACAGCCTCAAAGATCTTTGAAATGACTTCAGAATCTTTCTCCCATTATCTTGATATATAGCACCATGCTTTCTTCTATTCATACTAATCTCATCAAAGAGTTGCTTGGACATACCCTTTGTATTCTCTCCCAAACATATTTTTATTCTTTACATGGCCAGGCTGGGGATGCTCCAATTATTTTTATATCTGATACCTTTTCATTTATTTATTTATTTATTTATTTATTTATTTATTTATTTGAGACAGGGTCTCACTTGAGTGCAGTGGCATGAATATGGCTCACTGCAGCCTGGACCAAATGGGCTCAAGCAATCCTCCCATCTCAGCCTCCTGAGTAGCTGGGACCACAGGTGTACACCATCACACCTGGATAATTTTTGTTGCATTTTGTTTTGTTTTTGAGTAGAGACAGGATTTTGCCATGTTGCCCAGGCTGGTCTTGGACTCATGGGCTCAAGCAATTCTTCTGCCTCAGCCTCCCAAAGTGCTGGTAGTACAGCCATGAGCCACTCCACCCAGCCTGCTTCCCTTTTAATTACGAATTCTATCTTTCAATAATTTCTCTCTTATTGAATTTTGCTATATGCTGTTGGAAGAAATCGTGCAGCTCCATCAATGCTTTGCTACTGACAGATTTCTTCAGCCAGATATCCTAGTACGCGGCTCATAAATTCTGCTACTCAAACAGGGACATAATTCAGCCAAGTTCTTTGCCATTTTATAATAAGGATATTATCTCTCCAGTTCCCAATACCTTGTTCCTCATTTCCACCTGAGACCTCATCAGAATTACCTTTACTGTCTACATTTCTATCAACACTCTGGTCATGATCACTTAAGTAGAGTTGTCCCTCAGTATCGATAAGGAATTGGTTCCAAGACCCCCAACTGATACCAAAATCCATGACTGCTCAAGTTTCTTATGTAAAATGTCATAGTATTTGCATATAATCTATGCACATCCTTTCATATGCATACTTTAAGTCATCTCTAGATTATTTATACTACCTAATACAAAGCTTACACATTACTTCAACAGTACAGTATTCAACATTGTACTTGGCACACTGCAAATTCAAATTTTGTGTTTTGGAACATTGTGAATTTTTTCTCAAATATTTTTTATCCATGTTTTGTTGAATCCACAGATGTGGGATCCATGGACATGGAAGGGCAACTATAATCTCTAAGAAGTTTCCGCCTTTCCCTACAGTTATCTTTTTCTGAGCACTCACAAGAATTGCCCTTAACTCTTTATTTACATCAATCTAGGCTTTTTCTAGCCTGCTCCTCTAAATTCTTCCAGCCTTTACCCTTTACTCAGTTCAAAGCCGCTTCTACATTTTAGGTATTTATTATGGCAACAGTCCCACATCTGGGCACCAATTTTTTGTTTTAGCCCGTTTTGTGCTACTGTAATAGAATACCTGAGACTGGGTAATTTATACTAAACATAAATTTATTTTCTTACAGTTCTGGAGGCTGTGAAGTCCAAGCTTGAGGGGTTGGCCACTGGCAAGGGCCTTCTTACTTTACCACAATCCCGTGATCGAAGGTGGAAGTGTGGCAGGCCAGTTCTCCCTGACAATCACACAGACAGGCCTGCCTAGCACCCCAGTTACACAGACAGATTTCCACAGCACTGCCTTAACATTGAGCGGATAGTTAAACCTAAGGAAATCGGTGCGCAGACATCAAAGCTAGAAATGAAAAATATGGTCAGTAGGAGGTTTGCACGGGCTTTTCCCTTCCTGGAGCAAGGGAGAGTGATAGAGACACCCTTACATGCCTAGTGCCAGGACCCATCTCTGGTTGATGAAATCCGAGATGAGTAAAGGTAACGGAGGCAGCTGTTTGAACAGATTTATTGGAGAGTCTAAGGCAGCTCTCTGAACCAAGCTGTAAAGGAGATAGGCTAGAAATAATCACTCCAGTACCACAGTAGACAGGGCTTGAAGGTACTGGGGACCTCACAGCTTAATCAAATTTAGCAAGCACTTTTTTGCCTCTGACCTTCTAGTTGAAACAAAATTAATTACAATAGACTTCGGTGAATGCTGCACGTTGGCACATGACCCCAGCCTAGATAAGCAAATTGTCACACTTCGAGTTGGTCTGGTGGAATTATCGCTGACCTACTCCCTGAGTCTGGTTACAGCAGTAAATTCCCTTCTTTCCTAGTTTGTCTGCTTCTCCTTATTAGGCCCTGAGAAAATGCAGCCGGACTTGGCTAGGTTCCAGAAACAGAAGAGCAAGAAAGAGAGCTTACTCCCCAAAATCCATTTTATTAAGGCTTTAAACTCACCCATGAGGATTGAGCTCTCAAGGCCTAATCACCTCTGAAAGGCTTCACCTCTTAACGATATTACAATGGCAGTTAAATATCAACATGAGTTTTGGAGGGCACAAATATTTAAGCCATAGCAATATCTATTACTTCAGATTTTGAAGATGGCTTTGAAGATTTTGCATTTTCAATCAATTTTAAGAAACATTTTCACTGTATATTTTCCCCTAGATCTTGACCTTCCAAAAATATCATAAGAACAAAATGTGTTCCACGTCTACCATTCATCTGCCTTCTGAAATAAAATTATTCTCCCAGAAAGAACACAAAATTAATAATTTTAATTAATGGTCTAAATGTTAGAGGAATATCACTATATCACTGTAAGTTTTAGTTGCCTAGATTGATAATAAGTTTTACATTAATAACATTTTCAACAATTAATATTACAGTCAATGGGAGTCATATTTTTATATTTCTTTAAGTCAAAATCTACAGTTGATATTTTGTTATAGCGAGTTCAAGTGATTTTTAGCTAACTGTTCTCATGTTTAATTTGCTATGCTGCTATGAAATGTCAGTGTTCTAAAGAACTGTGGAACTAGAATATGGGGTAGAGAAGATAAAAGTAAGTTAAATTAAAATCCATATTTATAATTACATACTTTAATTTTGTCATAAAATTAATTCTCTTTCAAGATTTGCAAAATCAAATGTTCTGTGTTCTCAATATTTTCATGGATTACTTAAGCTTTGAGAAACCTAGCTTACTGATTTGTGAATTTGCAAGTTATCTTGAAATATTTTCTATGGAATCTGTGGTGATTTATTAGCTGCTTTAGTGTTTAAAAGCAGAGAAATATTTAATTCATTTTAAGACGCATTTGTGGGACAAATACTATCAGAAATAATGTGATTACTTTCACAATACTTTTACCTTTTTTAAAGTTCTTTTTATGTTTTCTCTTGTATCAGAGACAAGTATTTACACTCAGCTTACGTTGCCAAGATAGGGAACATTCTTCATACTATTTACTCATTCATTCGCTACATTAGGTGTTGGAAACAGAACAGTTGAGGTTCTAACTAGGACACTGTTTACAGACAGGAATCTTGTAAACAAGAAAGTAAATCTGAGAAGGTCATGGTAATAAGAGTATAGTAAATATTTGTTACATTGAAGAGAATTTAAAAATTTATAACAAGAAAACTAATGACAATTTGTAAATGACAACTAATGATTACATTTCACCACTGAAAATCAAGATACTAGTAATTAAGATCAATTATAATACTTATCATTGAAGGGGAAAAAGCACTGATGAATAAGAAAATGCAGCTGAAATGTCCTCTCACTTTTTCATGACTCTCAGAGGATAGCAACATTTCAAAGTAGCTAGAAAAGAGGACTGGAAATGTTACCAACACATAGAAACCATAAATACTCAAAGTGATGGATACCCCAACTACCCTGACTCGATCGTTACACATTCTATACACGTAAAAATTCTCACATGTGCCCCATGAACATGTAAAATATTATGTGCCAATAAAAGAAAAAAATAGAACAAGATTTAAAAATGATAATCTTGATTAAAATGGTTACCGCCTCTGGCTTGCTCGGCTCCATCATTCTGATTTCCTCTAGTTCAACTGGGAGTAAAAATAATCGTGTGTGTTTTTTTCCCCCTTAGGTCAAATGCAGTGTTCTGTAAAAAGTGGGTTATTTACTGACTTTTAATCCCAAGATCTGTTTAAGGTATATGCTTCTTACATATTTTTGCCAACTTTTTTCTAAATGAAAAAAAGAAAACTCAGGGAAAATATATCTCATGTGAAGTTAAATATGGAAAACGTTTTATCTTACCTTAAAAGTAATTAATAACCTGTGATGATGAGCCCAATGGGGGCATTATGGCTGAGCCACCAATGAGTGTGTCTTGTGCATCTACTGTGTGTCTGACTCTAAGCTAGAGGCTGCTGAGTAAAAAGTACGGTCGTAGGAAACTGAATCCTAATCTCCTAAGAAAGTGCGTGTGTGTGTGTGTGTGCGCGCGCGTGCGTGCATAGGTGTGGATGCGGGTCTGGATGGAGTAGGAGAGGTGGTTAGGTATTGACTCAACCCATGATAAAGAGGTGACTCAGGCAAAAGCAGTTTCTCATACTCAGGGAAAGAACATTCCGGGAGCTAAGTGGGAAGCAGAAATCCAGTAAGAAAGAAGGAGGTGATTAGAGCTCATGAATGGAATTGGGCCAACTCCGTGTGTCATTGCTTCAGGATTGGCTCTCTCACAGGTAAAAGCAAATGTAGAGTACCTGGACATGGAGCTGGAGTGAGTGTCAAGTAGAGGAGCAATAAACAATGAGTCACATATGGACAGGAATAGCCACATGTTGTCTATTAATTTGGATTTTTCTTTCCACGGTCAGTTATGCCTGCTATGACATGGTATGAAATGGGGATCAGCCATTCAAAAAATCCAAAATAGCAGATAACTTATTTACAAGTGCCTGCATGGGGAAGGGATGACTAGGGAACCATATCTGCAAAGCAACATGCCTGTTTCTTAACATACACACACACACACACACATTTTAAGATACTTTTCCATTGTATTCTTTCCCTAGATCTTGGCTAGCCACAAATATCATGAAAACATTATATATACATACACACACACACACACACACACACACATATACGTATAAATATATACGTAAAATTATTTTAGGTTCTGAGAGCTTTCAAAATACTACTCAAAGTTTTTATGAAGTTAATGATGGTTTTATTTCATTTACTGCATTATTCCTCTGCTGTTCACCCTAAAATTAGGTCTGGTTATTAACACTCAAGATCATGTTTTATCTTAATTATAATCATTGATTCAATAAAACTCTAAATTGCAATATACATGTCAGGCCATTTTCTACAAAAGTCAGAGGGAATAGTCTCCTTTTTCAATGATACAGCATCTACAGTTTTGAATATTCTCAAGCCAAGGCACAATATGAATCTAATGAGTTACTTATCTAGAAAATGTGCTTTATCTAAAAGTCAGAATCTATATCTCAACAGGACATTGTGAAGTGATTCTTAAATGTTCATGAGTCAAAAAAAAGACCCATAAAAGAAAATGGCAAATATGCATGTTGGTATCTATGAAATAAATGTCTTCAAATATATTCCTTCTGGACGTCAATCAACATGATGGTTTCGGTTTGTTAATGGACTGCCTTGTGCATTAGAAACTCAAATATCAGAAGGATATTTACTTGAAGGTAACTAGATTAATGTTCTTAAGAGTTATTTTAGTTATTCTAAAGCCATGAGAAAAGATTACATTTGTAAGTTTGTTTTTATTCTCTTGTTCTGTTTCTACATCCAAATCCCAGGACATCATCTTCCCTGGGAATACTGTTGCATTTGGATGGCTATGTGCAAGTTTTAAATTTTCCTGGACTTTTTCCAGCTCCACCATAATTTCTTTCAGTTCTTGGGCAGCTGATATAAGAGGAAGAATAGGGAAGAATCTTATAAGAAATTTTCATTAAAAAAGCATTGTTAATATTTCATGAATAAAAAATTATAGAATTTAGTTTACAAACAGCATTGATCCAATGTGTATTTATTAATTTGCTTATACATTGTTCCACTTTCATTCATTCAATATTTATTGAATATTTACTACACGATGAACACTTAGTTTAGAATAAAAAATGCAATGATGAACAAAAGACTCAGTGTGTCTGATAAAGTTTACATTCCAGTGAAAAAGAATAGAAGCAAATGACTAAACACATACATTAAAAAATTGAAAGATTGTAATAAATATTAGCAAAGATGTAAATAGAGTACTATGCATATGCATTACTGGGGAGATCTGATTAGGTAAGGCTGGTTAGAGGAGTTTTCTCAGTGGGAACAACTTTTGAAGTGAATCTTGAAGAATGAAAAGAAGTTGACCATGCTGAAAATGAGAAGGTGAGTGTGAGAGAATGCTTCAGATGAGAGAACAGAAAGCTAAAAGGCCCTGATGGAAGAAATATGTTAATAATATCTTGGAAATTATGAGCTAGTGTGACAAGATCCCAGTGAGTAAAAGAGGCTCAAGCAGTATGACAGGGCCTGGATCAGGCAACTTAGTGCCTTATAGGAAATAATAAAGAGTATGGGTTTTACTTGCAGTCCATTGAGAGCCATTGGAGGGGTTTAGGCAGAGTTAAAGCAGATCTCTGTGACTGCTGAGTGATGAATAAATTGGTTGTGCCAAGACAGGAGCGGGGAGACCATTCAGAAGTGGTTGTAGTTTACCAGGCAGCAACTACAGATGTTGGTGACTCAGGTCAGAGTACCAGATGTAGAGATGGATGGATTTAAGATATATTTTTGACAATTAAACTTACGCTTTTAAAATTCCAAATAAAAGAATCAAGAATGAATGACTGTAAAATATTTGGGCTTAGTAAATACATAATATCCATACCCTAATTTTTAGACGGATAAATTAAATTCTACCTCATAACGATAAAAAGGTACTCATATTTGAAGGACTAATTATTTTTCTGATTAATCTTCCCACAGTGATGCATTATGACATAGGTCCCTACATTTAGAGTTCCTGGAACTATACAAGGAAAAACATAAGGAAGCAAAGCATATGAGAGTCATACCTACTATTACTATTTACTAGCCATCTATTGCATTTATAACTTGTCATGCCCCTTCTTCTCAGGATCTTTTGTTAAGTTACTTTATTATACATGATTTACATGCCCCCCCAAAACTGCAAGCTTTTAAAGTGTACAATTCAACTAATTTTAATAGACCAATACATCCATAAAACCACCACCACAAACAATGTATGAATTATTTTAATTACCTCCAAGTTTCTTGTGCTTCTTTGCACATTAAGATCCCACAAGAAAATGTTGTATGTATATAGTCACATGTATTTTTTTTAAATTCAGAGAAAAAATAATATTTTAAATTTACCCAGATATTTATCATTTATAATTATTTTTTCTTTCTTCCTTAATATATGAATTTTTCTCTACTACCTACTTTTTCTTCATCCTCAGAACTTTCTTTCAGCATCTCTCCTGGTGCATGTACAAGGACAATACATTCTCTTAGTTTTCTGTTATCTGAAACACGTACTATTTTGCCTTCACTTATGAGGGATTTTTTGCTGGATATGGAATTCTGGGTTGTCAATTGTTTTCTCTTTCAGTACTTAATTTTCCCACCTTTCCAATTTATAAATATTTTTAAAGATTTTCCATGAACTTGAATTGTGTTCCCTTCTGTGTGATGTATTGTTGTTCTTTGTTCCACTCACTTTCATGATTTTCTCTTTATCTCTGGATTTCAACCAGCTGATGAGGATGATCTTAGGTGTGACTTTCTTCATATTTCTTCTGATAGGTGGTGCCAACCTTCTTGAACCTGTGAAACACTGACTTTCACAAAACTTGAGAAGTTTACCCATTATTTCTTCACACTTTTTCCTACCACTTCTCTCTGCCTTTTTCTTCTGAGAGTCTGATTATAAATATTAGAAATTTTCATATACTTTTACAAGATTTCTGAGGCTCGGTTCTTTCTTTTTAAATTATGTTTTCTCTTTTTAAAAATTGTCCAATTTATATTAACCCATATTAAATTTTACTAACTCTTCTTTATATGATTTCCATTCTGCTATTAAGCCTATTTTAAAAAATTAGATATTGGGATTTTTAGTTACACAATTTCTACCTGGTTATTTTTCATATATTCTGTTTCTGGGGTATGATTTTTCTCTTTTCTTTTATTATAAGCAGTTAAAAGAAAGAAATCCTTAAGCATAGTTATATCAGCTGTTTAAAAATCCTTATCTGATAATTTCAACATCCAGCTTATCTCAGGATTGGTCTTTGTTGACTGTATTTCCCCTTGAGACTGACTTTTCTGGTTCTTTACATCATATTCTGTTCGGTGTGATTATTGTGTCTTTGATACCTAGAGTTGTTATATACCTTTGGTGAATTTTGATTTCTTTTGTGATTTAGTAGGCAATTAATTTGATTAATTTGATTAGCTGCAACAAGTTGCAGCTCAAAACTCCATTCACCTCTCTGACTAAGTTATGTCCTACTCCCCAGAACATGTGAATATGTCAGGTTACACGGGAAAGGGGAACTAAAGTTGCAAACAGTATTAAGGTTGCTAATCAGCTGACCTTAAATCAGAGATTAGCCTGCATCATGTGGGCAGGCCTAAGGTAATCATAAGAAACCTTAAAACTGGAAGAAGCAGTCAGAAAGGGCGATGTGACAATGGGGGCAATGTTGGAGACCTGCTATGCTGCTGGCTTCAAAGATAAAGGGAGAGGGCCACAAACCAGCAAATCTGGGCAGTGTTTGAGGCCGGAAAGGCAAGGTGATGGATTTTTCCTGAGAGCCTCCAGAAAATAATTCCATACTGCTGACACCAGGATTTTAACCTAATGAGAGTTATTTTGAATTTGTGACCCACAGAACTCTAAGATGATACATTTGTGTTGTTTTAAGCCACTAAATTTGTGGTAACTTGTTAGAGTTGCAATGAAAAAAATACAAATTTTCCTCCCCCAAAATTTGAAAACAAACTCCAGAGAAAAATAACATTGCTGTTTAGTCAAGTGAATGGTTGATCTTGTAATTGTGCAAGAAGTATTTTAAATTGAAATTATAATTAAGGAGTATCATTTCTCATACTGACTGAGGTAAGATTATGGAGACAAAGTTGAGCCGAATTCCCCCAGGCCTAACCTTCTAATTCTCCCCTCGTGGTTCTCTTGCATAGTTCCTATGTCTTAAACATGGGGCTGGCTCAGAGCATGAAGTTTCATAAGGGAGTCCTAGCTAAGTTCTTTGTCTCTTTTTCCAGTAGCCCAAATATCAATGTTGACACCTTAAAAGGTACACAATTCTATAAATTATAGACAATTCCCTGTTTCAGACTCTTTTTTAAAATATAAATACATGATTCAAACAATTTTTCTTCTGCAAACAAGAAAAAAAGTTGGAATAATGCATGACATTCATATTAAACTTTATTCATCAGCACTGAATGAGAATTGCAAAGGCTGAGAGAAAACCAGCATTTATCTATCACATATGTTCAAAAAGATCATCTTTAACTTCTATGTGATATCTCTCACATATGTTGAAACTTTAAAGACAGTTGCTGCAAAAGTTTTGAAATATTTCCTTTACACCACTGAGAATAAAAATATCAGAAGGAAGAGTAGAAATATATAGATAATACAGCAATAATAAAGTTTAGTATGAAAAGAGAGTTGTTTATTTTCTAGTACTGGTTGTAATTATCTCTGAGGTTCTATTTAGTATTTTATATATAATTACCTTTCTAGTAGGTTGGGTGCAAAATAATTAGTGGCTTTTTTTTTTTTTGAGATGGAGTTTCACTCTTGTTGCCTAGGCTGGAGTGCAATGGCGCAATCTCGGCTTACTACAACCTCTACCTCCCAGGTTCAAGCAATTCTCCTGCCTCAGCCTCCCAAGTAGCTGGGATTAGAGGCACACGCCTCCACACCCACCTAATTTTTGTATTTTTAGTAGAGATGGGGCTTTGCCGTGTTGGCCAGGCTGGTCTCAAACTCCTGACCTCAGGTGATCAACCCACCTCAGCCTCCCAAAGTGCTGGGATTATAGGCATGAGCCACCGCACCCGGCCATGTAATAAATTTTAACGGCAAAACTGCAATTACTTTTGCACCAACCTAATATAAGACAGTTTACATTTTAAAATTATCTTCAGTGTGCTTTGCTAGTTTTTGTCCTTCTATACTACTAAGTCATAATATGCCTCACACATTCTCTTGAGTATCTTTATTTTCTTGTCAGAATCATTCTATAGAGAGAAGAAAGGCTTAGAGCATCCTTGCAACCACATTATCTCACCATAAATCTCTGCTCCTTATAACTGAGGGACATTCTGTAGGATGAAACCTCAACAAGCCCTGTATACTAGAAAAAGACAGTAACTGTCAAGGACACCTGTTTTTTAGTGTGCAGCATCTGTGAACAAGAACAGCTGGTAACTCTGGATCTCATGGGTGCTAAGTCACTTTTCAGCCTGATGTTAATAAACAATCACCTCAAACTAAATGATAACGATGGTGTTCCATGGACAGTTCTTGACTTAATAAATAAAAGCTCACAAATCTGTCTTGGAAAGGTTACCTTATGGCTTCAAAAATCTAATCTGAGTAGCTTAAAAACAGAGCTTTAACAGAAGGTAACCTTAAACACAACACCAGGGCCTGTGCAAGATCTCTACAGAGGGATTTTTCTTTGTTTTGATAATTTTTCCTGCTCATTCAAAGCCTATGGGAATTTTTCAAATCAAGCTTTATTTAGTACTTCTCCATAATTCCCTGTAAATGAGAATGATAAATTTAGTGATAGAAATGGTTCGTATTTGGGGTGACTGGAAAAGGATCAAGTTCTTAAAAAAATGGCAGTAAGTTCTTTCACATAGATGTATCTTTCACTGACTTCTATGCCATAGTACCACTGATCTTCACATTTTTCATAACACAATATCTGATTTTCATATTTCTACCTATTAGCATTTTTGACTTATTTAAAAACATCAGTAAGAAGCCAGAAATAGTCACAAATTTACTAAGGAATAGGCCAACTATTTTTATTCTAAGTAATAGTGAGAGAATCAAAACTCACATTTCTAAACTTCACTGGGGTAATGATTAAAACTCACTGTTCATTATTGTGCATGTTTTGCACGTTGAAAACTTCAGAGACGAAGTATGAATTAATGTGAAGATTTATCTCCCCCGCCTAGAATTCTATCGTTGCAGAGGCAGGGATTTCACTTGATTGGTTCATTGCTGTATTCCTAGCATTTAGCATACTACCTGACTCAGAGTATGATCTAATAAATATTAGTTTAATAACTCAAGAAATTAAGAAGAATCTGACAGAAACAAAAGTCTATGAAAAAAATCAGTTGCACTTAAATTTAATGTAGATATTATTTATTCCTGAAAACCTCATGCCTTGATAAAGTAAAAATATAGTCTTGGAGCCTTGAATGCAGATTTCTGTGAGTATTTAATGTCTCCCTGGATTGCACTACTATTCACAAGGAGAGGGTACCTTTCAAATATATCATCTTGCCTTTCATATCCTCAGCATTTGTCAAGCCTATGTATGCGGGACAGGAATGAAAATGTGGATAAGTATGTTTCTGTGTGTGCATAAACTCATGTATATGCATATGTGTGTTGTGTGCCTAGATGTTTTCTCACCTGCGGATCCACAAGATAAGCTCTGAAAGATTTCAGTAGTATGGTCAGATATACAGGGTTTCATCTATGCTCTTGGCCAGGAGGGGGAGCTTTCACCTGCTAACTACAGCATGACTCCAGGTGCAAACTCATTTTCTGTAAGGATCCATACCTCAATGGTAGCTTTTACTTAAATACAAACTATAGATTTTGTTTTCTTTATTATTATTATTATTATTATTATTTTGAGATGGAGTTTTGCTCTTGTTGCCCAGGCTGGAGTGTAATGGAGTGATCTCAGCTCACTGCAACCTCTGCCTCCCAGGTTCAAACGATTCTCCTGCCTCAGCCTCCTGAGCAGCTAGGATTACAGGCACCCGCCACCACACCCAGCTAATTTTTTGTATTTTTAGTAGAGATGGGCTTCACCATGTTGGCCAAGCTGGTCTTGAACTCCTGACCTCAGGTGATCTGCCCGCCTCAGCCTCCCAAAGCGCTGGGATTACAGGCGTGAGCCACAGCACCTGGCCCCCAAACTATAGATTTTGATTGTCAAATACGTCAGTACGTCAATCAAACAAATGAAAACCTAATAAAGTATAACAAAAGACTTATTGTGACACGTATTATAACTTTTTAACATAAAATTTTTTATAATGCTAGATAATAAGTTGGGTCAATGGTAAATTATTAAAACTTAAGTACTATAGCATTAATAATGGTAGAAAATGTTTATTACCGTTCACCTTCTCTTTTCTCATAAACTCCATCTGCTTGGTTATTTGTGTTTATGTTGCATTTGGTGCATGTCATTTGCGAAAAACGAGTAAAACAGAAAAAAAGTAGAAGATGAAATGCTCACATGACTATATACACAAACTTTTGAAGATGTAACGCAATGTTTTCAGGGTTCACCTCAAAAATTTTCATCTACTACATATAGGTTCTGTATTAAACATTTATTAGACATTATCTTGTATAATTCTAAAAAGTTATCTTCACAATTGGTCTTATAAATCCAATTAGCAGATGAGGAAATAACTACTTAGAGAAAATAGGTGATTTTGGCCGGGTGCGGTGGCTCATGCCTGTAATCCCAGCACTTTGGGAGGCCGAGGCAGACGGATCACGAGGTCAGGAAATCGAGAACATCCTGGCTAACACGGTGAAACCCCTTCTCTACTAAAAATACAAAAAATTAGCCAGGCGTGGTGGCTGGCGCCTGTAGTCCCAGCTACTCGGGAGGCTGAGGCAGGAGAATGGCGTGAACCCGGGAGGCGGAGCTTGCAGTGAGCTAGTATGGCACCACTGCACTCCAGCCTGGGCGACAGAGCGAGACTCCGTCTCACACACACACACACACACACACGGGAAAATAGGTGACTTTGTAAGGATCATACTACTCAGTGGTTAATTTGACATTTGAACTTTGATCATTTGACTCTAATTCGCATATGATTATCTCCTCTTTTAAATTACTCTTCTGATGAGCTGTTTACCAAATCTCTAGTACGTGCCAAATATGAGGTCATTTCTTTTCCTCATTCCCATGGTGAGCATTTGAGAACAAAATCTTACTCGATCTCATAGCAATCACTGTATGCTAAAGGCGCTGATGTTATTCAAATAATTTATTATCATTATGTTAGGAAGTCTAAGAAAAGCTTATTCTGCTCTGATCTGGTTTGGCCTGCCTTACAGCAGAATATTCTGGAAACCTGAGGTGGCCAGTGGCTTTGTCATTTCTCTGGAATATTGAGAAACCCACAGAGACTAAGTTCATTAAGAAGATGACTAGGGAACAATAAATACAACTTGTGCATATATCACCACAGTGGCTTTGTTAATGATATTGATTCGACATTTACTACAATGACTAACACAATTATAATGCCTTGTGTTTGCATTTCAAGTAATAAGGAAAGAAGTCTTAAATCCAAACCTTTTACTAATCAAGATTGCCATTCATATGTGTTATTCTAAAGCTAAGTTGGATCTTATTTGTCAGTATGTTTTCAAAATAGAAGGTAAGTTACTGAATAATTTTATTTATTTATTTATTTATTTATTTATTTATTTATTTATTTTGAGGCGGAGTCTGGCTCTGTCGCCCAGGCTGGAGTGCAGTGGCGCGATATTGGCTCACTGCAAGCTCCGCCTCCTGGGTTCACGCCATTCTCTTGCTTCAGCCTCCCACGTAGCTGGGACTACAGGTACCCGCCACCATGCCCGGCTAATTTTTTGTATTTTTTTTAGTAGAGAAGGGGTTTCACCGTGTTAGCCAGGATGGTCTTGATCTCTCCTGACCTCGTGATCCACCCGCCTCAACCTCCCAAAGTGCTGGGATTATAGGCATGAGCCACCGCGCCCGGCCTACTAAATAATTTCATTTAATTCTTGAAAATTGCACACAAAATACATTTTAATAAGAAAAAGCATTTTAATAAGAAACATGAAGCAGAAGCTTAAGTCTTGTTTATATGGGGTCATTCTTCATAAGTTTACGTACGTGTATGTATCTATGTAATAGCCAAAGACTCATTATTTTATAGCAGACATCTTAAAATATTCTATTATCTATATTGACAACTCTTACACGTTGATTTGTTTATAACAGGTGAATTCTCAGTCTAGCTTTAGCATGTAATTTCAAAATTAATACTATTTTGATTTTGTTCAACAATTCTTGCTTAACCTGATGTATCTTACAAACAGGTTGTATGACCAGTTTCTTAAGGATAGTTGAATATTATATTAATATTATTGTTTGTTTAAAATAGCAAAAATACTTAATCTCTACCCCCATCCCCCCATGGCTGGATTGTTGACTTCTTCTTTGATTGGTGGTTTAATACAGAATGAGAGACTGGGAATTGAAAGAATGAAAACTTAACACATTCTGACCACAATGCTTTGAGTCCCCAGGTGAGGTTTGATTTTGGTAGTTCTTAAAATTCCTAAGATCCCACATAGACAGTGTAGCACGTTGTCTAATAGTACAGAATCCAGAGCCATATGGCTTGGGTTCAAATTCCATTTCCAACACTTACTAACTGTGGGACCTTGGGCAGGTTGCTTAAAGTCTCTGTATGCTCAGCTATGAAATGGTAATAAAAACAGCACCAATTTCATAGGACTGATAAGCATAAGTAAATTAATATGAATGAGACACCTAGAAGTTGGCCTGACAAAATAAGAGCTGTATTTGGTACCTTCTGTTATTATCTAAACAGACTCAAATATTTAGATCTTTGTAAAATCCTGAGCAGCTCATATATTCATTCAGCATTTGTTCTCTGAGCCTGTGTTATATGACGGGTGGTATTCTAGATTCAAACACTACATCCATGAACAGAACTACAATTCCTGCTTCAATTATTTCCTCATATCAATATGCTGTAACTGTAGCCTCCTCAAAATTCCAACTGATCAGAAATATTGTCTATTTCAAGATTTTTGCTTTTCAATTTTAGTAACAAATATCTAGTTATAGAAACTCATTTATTTACACCTCTAAACCCAGTTCTCTTTGTCTCCTTTCATACTGTTTTTACATTTAGTGCAGTGCCTAACATATACTAAGTATATACTAAAAATATGAATAAGTAGTCAAAATGGAAAATATTCCAACCCCAGTCATTATTCAATGATTTTCAGATACATTCTTGCCTGTCGATTCTAAAATTAAAAAATTCTAAACAGGTAACATTAATTTAGGATATATTCAAAATCTCTTGTGGAATAAATATATTCTTCACTTTTGGGCATGGTTACTAGGTTGAAAAAAAGTTGTCTATCTTTTATCCAAGTGTCACTCAACTGATATAATAGGAATATTTGGAATACCATGAATCTGGACTGCATCCATCAAAACAACACTATGATATATCTTTGTTATTGAGCTTGTTTTTTCATATTTACCAAATGCTTGCAAGGGCATACTCTTGTTTACAGTATTTTCATAGATTTCTGGGATGAATTTTATATTATTTCTAAGATAGATGTCACTTAATTCAATAAGTAAATGTTCAAAAACTGCCTATGTTTCTAAAAGGTATGAATGCATTTTTGTGCATTTGTTTCTACACAAATCAGAAAAAATTAAAAAGAAATACATTTGCTGGACCTATTTCTTTCATGGAGAGCATATTTACCTTGGTGATGTAAGATGTAGCTACAGTATATGGACCAGAGGGCTGCTTTGCTGGGAACACTTTCAGCTCTCTGGCCTCTGGTCATCTTCATTACTACTCCCAAGTTGTTTTCACTGGCCATTGTTGACATAAAGGCAGAATAAAATAAACATAAGAATAGTATTATATTTCTTGGTTTTCAGAGAAGCATGTTTTGTGAAGAGAAATATATATATATATATATGAAGTGAAATATATATATATGAAGTTACATATATATGGTGTATTATATGTATAATGAACATTTACATAACTAAATTACATTTTCTATTTTAGCTTTTTTGCTTCATCTTCATCAAGATTTCTATCAGCTATTGCTCAAATAAATAATACCTACATTTGATAAAGGATGTGTTCAGGAATGAGATTGCTCTACAGTATTCCCCCCTCATCTGTAGTTTTGCTTTCACGGTTTCTGTTACCTGTAATCAACTGTGGTCCGAAAATATTAAATGGAAAAATCCGGAAGTAAAAAATTCATGATTTAAGTTGCATGCTGCTCTGAGTAGCGTGATGAAATCTTGAGCTGTCCTGCACCCTCTGTCTTGCCCGTTCCCTTTTCCAGAGTATCCACACTGCAGAGCTGCAGGCACACCCAGCCATTAGTTCTTCACTTAAGGAAAGGAAAATTGCAGGCTGAGGTTGCTAAGATCTATGGTAAGAAGGAATTTTCTATCCTGGAAATCTCAAAAAAGGAAAAAAGAAATTTGTGCTAGTTTTGTTGCCACACCTCAAACTGCAAAAGTTGCAGCTACAGTGTGTGATAAGTACTTAGTTGAGATAGAAAACGCATTTAATTTTTGGGTGGAAGACATACATAGAAACGTGTCCTACTGATGGCAATAGAGTTTAGTTATATCCTTGGATTCAGATATCCATGGGCATCTTGAAACATATCCCCTACAGATAAAGAGAAGCTATTGTATATTCCTTCCATGCAATCTTGTCAGGTTTTTATATCAGGGTTATACTGGCCTCATAAAATGAGTTGGAATGTATTGCTTCTTCTTCTAATCCATGGAAGAGTTTTGGAGAATTATTGCTCATTGTCTCTTCAAATACTGCCTATTGCTTATATTGTTTCTTATTGCTCTGGATCAGATGTCTTTTGTATTTTGAGCTTTTTTTTCCATTTGCCATCCTCTCATAAGCATATTTACTTCTTAATACTTTCTTTATACATTTTAATGACCTCAAAGTTTTTTCTATTATATATAATGCTTCAATAAGTAGATACATATAATTAATTTGTCATGCTTTTTCACTATTCTCTTAGGATACATTCAAAAGTTTGGGAAGAAAAAAATAATGGTTAAATACAAAGGCTTTGAAGTATTAAAAACCTTATATCCTTTCCTAGTGCTACACCATTCAATCACTTTGATTTTAATCAAATGATTACCCTTCTCAGGACACATTTTCTTCATTTGTAAATTGTTGAAAGTAATACCTACTGCTTAGGGGGTTTGTGACTTAATGGGCTGATGTAAAATTAATGTCACCAGATATTTATTAAGCCACCCAATACAAAGTAGCTACAATTATTATCCTCCTCATCATTATGGAAAAAAAGTTTATTTTGTTGGCTTAATATAACAGATATAAACATACCTCTTTGTATCAGATTTATTTTTATTCTTAACACTTTTACATGACATCAATTCCTACCACCTCCAGGTTTTATCAAAATAGCACAAAAACTATTTTTTGAATACTTATTGTTATGATAAGCAAATAGAAACACATTCTTTTTTAAAATTTTTTTAGAGACAAGGTCTTACTCTGTTGCCCAGGCTGAAGCACAATGGTGCAATCGCAGCTCACTGCAGCTTCATGTTCCTGGGCTCAAGTGATCTTCCTGCCTTAGCCTCCTGAGTAGCTGGGACAATGGCGAGCCACCATGCCCAGCTAATTTTTTTTTTTTTTTTGTATTCTTTTGTAGAGGCAGGGGTCTCCCTATATTCCCCAGGCTGGTCTTGAACTCCTCCTGACCTCAAGCAATCTTCTTTCCTTGGCCTCCCAAAATGTTGGGATCACAAGTATGATCCACCATGGCTTGCCTGAAACACATTCTTCAATGTTCTGTAATTAGTTGGTGGAATAGACTATTTGTATGTTATTTATCTTGGTATTGGGTGTCTTTTATCAAACTTGTTCTACCAGTTAATAAAAACATTTGCATGTTATATAATAAAATACCTTTGTCCATAGTTGTATTATTTTCTTTGTATCTAATGAGCCAACTGAAAAAACCAAGTTTTCTGTTGATGCCAAATCTATTCATCCAGGGCACTCCCAGCTCTTCAACTTCAAAAGGGATAGGTAAACTTGGGTGAAAAACATTCATGGGAATGTATTTTGAAGAGATCAAGGTGTAACCTCAAACCAACATTAAACTGAAAGAAGAAGAACTCTGTGGTAAGAAGTCCCACAGAGTAAGGAAGATAAAAATACTGCTTTAATTACTACTTCCTCACTATGGCCCAGAATTTTAATCTCTCAGATGAACGCTGTTCATTATTGAACAGGTGCAGATTGGAGAAACTCTGCCAGAACAGTGCATAGGAAAAAAGCAATACTGCATTGCCTTATTTTAAACATGCCTGAAGGTGCATTTATTTAGTAGACAGCATAGGTTATGTTGACTTTCCTCTGTTTTGTTGGAAACCTCTCAAGTTTTTACATCTCTATCATCCAGGTTGAAATATAAAAGGTTTCAGTCATGACCCAAATGAAGCTCAATCTGTGCATATAGAACGTCTATTTTCAATGTTAAATATCTTGGAATTATAAAATACACTGGCTGCTACATATATTGCCGATAAAGTACTTGATGATACAACTTTCCCCTCTCTTTCTACCCAAAGGGCAGTCTCTTTTGAGAATTAAAAAGCCTGAGTTTTAGTGGTACAAATATATGCCAAATTGCTTTTATCAATACTGTTTTGTGAAACAATTTATCTTAAAGAAGAGAGTGGATGGAAGGAATAAGTTATGCTCCAAGGCCTGGATATATTCTTATTCCCAGGTTAATTTGAGTATTGAGAATATTTGAGTATTGAGAATACTCACATGGAAATCATAAAAAGCCAAAAACATAATCTCTGTGGAACACCTGTATAAACCAAACTTATATAGGTAACGAACTACACAAGAGCTTTCTTCTGTATTCTCCAGGCCTGTTTCTCAGGCTACCTTCTCAGGGCTACCATGCTTCCCATGACATCCTGTTCCTTGCTATGAGCTAAGAGGACCTTAAGGAGGACCTAAGAGGATGTCTTGTTTTCTTGCATCTCAAAGACCTGCCACTGTGAAATAACAACACTTTTCAATCATGAAAGAAAGGCAAAGAAAGTAACGGAGATGCTAGGCCTGACCACAATGAGCTGCTGAACAAATGCCAACAGAGATCTATTTTCAGATGTCTTGTTATATAATAAAAATATCCCTCTATTGTTAAACTTTCTGTTACTTGTTAGTGGGAACATTCCTCACTGAAAAACACGTTCTGACTCCTGCTTGTTACTTTGAGATTTTTCATTAAGTTGATATCCAGGTTGGTCTATCATTGTCTGATATTTTCCTGTTGGCTTGGGCTAGCACACTGATGTCTGATTAAGTATATTTTTCTAGAAAATTAAAATATTTGTGAACA